>NC_140493.1:22916390-22946390 GCF_964271855.1 Acomys minous
CTCAGTGCGGAGAGCGAAGTAAAAGCTCTGTGGAGTGAAATGAGCCCACCGGAAGTTAAGAAGCAAGGCCGGACAAGCCTCCTCGTGCTCCACCCACAGAGGGCACAGCGAGCATTTTCTTCCCAGTGCACAAATTGTGTTTTGTTTTAGAGCGTGACTGTGTCTACATCCTGCTTTTAATTCTCTTAACATTATGGCATTTCCTCATATTATCCTAAGCTGTTTGTAAACATACCCTTTGATGCTTGCATAATATTCCATTGTGTATTTGTGCTGTTCAGCAACCCCCTCACTTTGTTGGGCATTTAGATTAGTTCCAGTTTTGACCAGTATATATAAAATTTAAAAAAAAAAAAAAACAAGAAAACAAAAACTCCACAATACGTGTATTCCAGATGACTTGGTTAGGACAGACTACCAAAAACTGACTTGCTGGTCCAAGGCACACACTTTTTTTTTTTTTTAAGCTTTGGGGGTGCCTACCTCTTTACCTGAGCCACCTGTGTATAGTGGCGTGACTAAAGAGACATTCTCAACCAGGCTACCTTTACCTAACCCACAGGGTTCTATAATCCGCTCTCCCAGATCCCTTAGCAGGGGGAAGGCGGAATGGGGGAAAGTGGCGGGGCGGGGGAGCGGGGGAGGGGAGGGGGCCGGGGGTGGTGGGTTAGCGAGCTGGTACAAAGAGACAAAAACATTCTGGGAACAGATTCCTGCTCCGTCCCAAGTCACTCCAGCTAGCTTCAACCTAGAGTCTGACGTCTCTTTACTAACAGGAGAGTGGGTGGGGGTAAGGAGACAGGGCAGACGGCCAGGAGCCCAGGCACGCAGGGCGTGAGTGTCGACAGAAGTGTTCAGCATCTCACCCAACAAGCACGAGAACCACGAACCCCGAGGGCTGGGAAGCCGGGGCGGGGCCAGGAAGCAGGGGGCGGGGCTTGGATGTGACGTCAGCCCCGCCCTCTCCGACTCTCTCCTCCAGGGCTCGCGGCTGGCAAGCGAGTCCTCACCTGGAGTGACAGGTGTGCGCGTCTTGGAAGCCGCCGAGGCAGACCTCGCTGCATCAGGTAAGCCCCGCAGGAGAAGCTCAGAAGCCGGGCATGGCAAAGCGTGTAAGGAGCTGGGTCTTGGTGGCTGGAGGTACCGTGCTCCCAAACTCCGTCCTTGTCTCTTAGCCACATTTACCTGGATCTCTAAACATAGGCCTTGGAGGATTTGAATCTCGGGAAGTTGCGCCGGGAGGAGCTGGTCTCAAATACTTAAACCACAAATACATTATTACTGTTTTATATGATGCTGTCCTTAGAAAGAAATGTGCACCGGGTGACTATTAAAGAAGGAAACTAGGGACGCAGTCCTCGGTGTCACTGAGACACAAACTGATCTGCCGTGGGATTTGAGCTTATGTCCTCGCAGTCTTTTCTGTGCTTGGGGATTTTGGCGTCATTTTCTCATTCTGTATTTACAGTTCCTATGTCTTGCTTTCCTCTCAACATTGTATAAGCATCTTCTGGTGTTGTTATTAGTCATGTGTGTGTAATCATTCTTTTAAATGGTTGCACAGTGAGGGGTGGGCGCCATTCTGAATCCCAGAGGAAGGAAGTGGAGGAGCCGGGTATGATACAGAAAGCAGCGTTTGCAGGCAGAGGTCAGGAGCCCTAGCCCCTGCAGTGGGAGCTTGGGAAAGACCCTCTTGCTCTGAGGAGTTGAGACACAGAGCTACTTTCTCAGGTATCTGAGGATTAAAGGAGCTGATATAATCAGAATGGGGCCCGTGGTAGGGGCTGAGGACAGGGAGGATTTACAAAATGCGGGTCTCTGGTCTGGAACAGATGGGTAGGCCCCAAGAGGGACAGGGCAGGCCCACTCTGTGGGGCAGACACAGTGCCCCAGAGGCAGGACCAGGGACCATCAGGCATGTTGTGTCAGCCTCTTGGTTTGAGCCTAAGGAAGAGGTTCAGAGTGGATGAAAAGAAAGGAAAAAGAGGCTGGGCAGTGGTGCACGCCTTTAATCCCAGCACTTGGGGAGGCAGAGGCAGGTGGATCTTCATGAGTTTGAGGCCAGCATGGACTACAGAGCGAGTTCCAGGACAATCAGAGCTGTTACACAGAGAAACCCTGTCTCGAAAGAAAAAAACATTTTGTTGTTGTTCAACATTTACATGGGCGCTATGGTTCAGGATTGTAGTCCCAGCCCCAGGGAAATAGAGACAGGAGGATCAGCAGCTCAAGGTGAGTCTCTGCTACATCACAGGCTGCATGAGCCCTTGTCTTTAAAGTCTCAAAAAAGCAGCCAGGACGCAGTGGCGCACACCTGTAATCCCAGCACTTGAGGAGGCAGAGGCAGGTGGATCACTGTGGATTTGAGGCCAGCCTGGTCTACAGAGTTGAGTTCCAAGACAGCCAAGGCTACACAGAGAAACCCTGTCTCCAGAAAACCAACCAACCCACCAACCAACCAACAAAAATATCACAAAGCAGGGGGTGGGGGTGGGGAGCTGGAAGAGGGTTAAGTGGGTAGAGTGCTAGCCCAGCTTGTACAGAGCTCTGGGTTTGACCTCTGACCTCTAGCACCACTACAACTGCGCGTGGTGGCATACCCCTGTCGTCCCACAGCTCTGGATGTGGAGGCAGAACTGGATCAAAAGTTCAGGCTCATCCACAGCCACATTTTGAGTGTGAAAGCCAGCCTAAGACATGTGAAACCCTGGCTTATAAACAGACACACCCCTGGCCCCCTAACTTAGGCTAGAGAGATGGCGCAGTGGTTAAAGAGCACTGGCTGCTCTTCCAGAGGACCCAGGTTCAATTCCCAGCAACCACATGGCAGCTTAGGACTATATGTAACTCCAGTGACACCCTCACATGGACATACATTCAGGCAAAACACCAATGCACATAAAATAAGAATGAATAAATCATTAAAAATATCTTTCTAAGTGCCAGGCATGGTGGCGCACACCTTTCATCCCAGCACTTGGGAGGCAGAGGCAGGTGGATCGTTGTGAGTTTGAGGCCAGCCTGGTCTACAGAGTGAGTCCAGGACAGCCAGGGCTATTATACAGAGAAACTCTGTCTCGAAAAACAGAAAGGAAAAAAAAAATATTCTGACATACACATGCCAGAATAAAAGCAAAATTCCACATTGGGGGCAGGGATGTAGTGGCAAGATGACCCGGGAGGCAAAGAGCCTCCTGCCGAGACTGAAGAGCTGAATGAGACCCCCTGAAGCCGCTTGGTAGGAACGGGGAGCTGCCTCCTGAAGGTTGTCCTCCGCCCTCCACACAGCCTGCGGTGGCACACGGGCACAGCATCTCAAAGCTTGACTGGGGCAAGAGGAGAGTGGGTCAAGGGTGAGTCATCACTGCCCTGGGACCAGCTAAGGCTTGCTTAGAGAAAACAGGAGTCTGTTGATTCTTCATTTCCTCCTCTGTGAGATGGGTCTGACAGCTCCCACCTGTATTCACTGCCTGGCCATGCATAGGAAGCCTGGCCAACTTCTAGTCATGCACCCCACCCTGCCTCTTTTTTTTTTTTTTAAGATTTATTTATTTATTTATTATGTATACATTGTTCTGCCTGCTTGTACCCTGAAGGCCAGAAGAGGCCATTAGATCGCATTATAGATGGTTGTGAGCCACCATGTGGTTGCTGGGAATTGAACTCATTGAACTCAGGATCTCTGGAAGAGCAGTCAGTGCTCTTAGCTGCTGAGGTAGAGCAGCCGTGTGGACTCAGGGGATGGGGGTGGGGTGCGGGGCAGTTCCGGCTATTCCTTCCTCTGCTTCCAGCCCCGCAGCTGCCTCCCCTGGGACTCTGAGCTTTTTCCTGTGATCTGCTCCTTCGTGCTCCCACCAGATGAGAAGCAAAGGCCGCCTAGGCCTGGGGTAGCCCCTAAGTGTCAGGAGTTTGTAGGTAGAGTCTGTAGTCCATCAGGGGCCTCCTTCTGCCAGATGCTTCAGGATGTAGGTAGCTAGGCCCCCTTATACCCAGGAATCTAAGAGCGAGGGGGTTCTGTTACTGTGAGAGTTGAGGTAGTCACCCGGCCGTTCACAGACAATAGGTCTCATTTTTGTAGCTACAATCTATCTATGTATCTATCTATGTATCTATGTATCTATCTATGTATCTATGTATCTATGTATCTATGTATCTATCTATGTATCTATCTATCTATCTATCTGTCATAGGTTTTCTCTTTGTAGCCTTGGCTATCCTGAAACTCATTCTGTAAACCAGGTTGGCCTTGAACTCACAGAGAGAGATCCACCTGCTTCTACTTCTGGAGTGCTAGGATTAAAGATGTATGCCATTACCATCTGGCCTGCCTTGGGCTTGGGATCCATTCACTTCTCTTCCACTGATGTGGACAAGACCCATATGTCCAGTCAGACTTGGAGGTATACATCTGTAATGGGAGTGGCAATTGGGAGGTAGAGGCAGGGGGAAGTTTTTCAGCTTGAGCGTTCCACACTACCTTTAGCTGCACTGCCTGTCTAAAAACAAAAACAAAAACAAAACAACAACAACAAAATAGAGAATAACCAGGCATGGTGGTGCAAGCCTTTAATCCCAGCACTTGGAGAGGTAGAGGCAAGGGGAAAATTTTCAGCTTGAGAGTTCCACACTACCTTTAGCTGCACTGCCTGACTAAAAACAAAACAAAACAAAACAACAACAACAAAACAGAGAATAACCAGGCATGGGGAGGCAGAGGCAAGAAGATCACTGTGAGTTCGAGGCCAGCCTAGTCTACAAAGGGAGTCCAGGACAGCCAAGGCTACACAGAGAAACCCTGTCTCAACCGCCCCACCCCCCCAAAAAAAACAACCAAAAAAAAAAAACAGAGAATAACAAAATAAAAGAAACAGACCACCGACACTGCTGGCAAGCCTCATGCCTCACCATTTCTCCATGTCTTTTACAGCGATGCCAAGTTTGGCTTTTTGTTCTGTTTTGCTTTGTTTTTTGTTTGTTTGCTTGTTTTTGTTTTGAGGCTTGCTTTGAGCCTGTTATATAGCTGAGAATGACACTGAACTTCTGATCCTCTTGTGCTGGGAGTACAGGCATGCACTACCTACCATGCCCAGTATATGAGGGCTTGAGCCCAGAGCTTCCTGTATGCTCAGCAAGCATCCTCCCAAGCAAGCTCCATCCCCAGTTCATAGTTTACTCTTGTGCTGGGAACTGAACCCAGGGACTTGTGTTTGCTAAGCACTGAGTACATCTAGCCCTCAGAGCAATGCCATGAAAATAGGTATGTTGTCATCTTACAGAGAGGGGAGCTGAGGCACAGAGTACAGCCAGGATCCAAACCCAGGCCATCTTATATCAGTATGCTTCTGCTTCTATGCTGGCTGCCTCTTTCTTCTGGGAGTGTATCACATTCCATACGTATGAGTGTTTTGCCTGCACGCATGTTTGTGTACCACCTGCATGCCTGATGCTAGCAGAGGCCAGAAGAGCGCATCAGGTCTCCTGGACCTGGAGCTCCTGGTGGTTGTGAACTGACTAATGTCGGTGCTGGGAACCAAACTCCAGTCCTCTGTAAGAGCAGCAAGAGCTCTTAACCACTGAGCCATCTCTCTAGCCCCTCAGTTTTTACAACTTTTTTAAAAATGTGTTTGCTTGTTTGTTTAATGTGTGTGTCCGAATGGGGTGCATGCCACAGCATACCTGTGGGGCTCGGAAGACAACTTGTAGAGTTAGTTCTCTCTTTCCTCTGTGAGTTCCAGAGAAGGGACTCAAATAGTCAGGGTTCCTCTGCACTGAGTCATCTCACCAGGCCATTTTTGAGACAGGAAACTAAGGTTAAGAAAGACTCTTTAATCCCAGCCTCCCTGGCTACCTTGGAGTAGCCAGGAAGGCATTAGTGTCCTCACACAGATGTGGACATATGTGGCCCGCTTGTCTAGTCCTGTAGAAATACTTTGAGCATGCATTTTGTGCTTTTATGTACATGTTCATAGCATATAAGCTCTGCCATGTTGGCAAATGTATTATAAATATTGCAGCAGAATACTTAGGGGCTGGAAGGATGGTTTTGTTGGTAAAGTGATTACCATGCAAATGTGAGGTCTGAGTTTAAGCCCCAGCACTCAAGTGAAAAAGGCGTGCACGGCGGCTGCCGTCTCTACTCTTGGTGCTGGGGAGGCAGAGCTTTAGGACTTGCTGGCCAGCCAGTTTAGGCAAATTGGAGAATTCCAGGTTCACTGACAGACCCCATGTCAAAAGTTACCGTAGCTCCCAGACCCCAAAGAAGGTGGTTCTCAGCAGAGGCAGGCAGAAGTTCAAGGCCACCCTGGTCTACCTGGGAGTCCTGAGATAGCCCAGACTACAAAGAGATCTAGTCTCAAATTAAAAATTACAAATAAGGTAGAAGGTGAGGCAGATGCTCGACCCCATTCTTTGGCCTTCACCTGAATGCACACGGATGTGAACATGTGCCTGCACACACATGCGAATAAATACGTGACATCTAGAAGATTAAATTGGAAGCTGAATAAGAAGAACACAAGTTGTAGTTTTTCTTTATCTATGCTTGCTGGCTCTTACTAGGTACAGCGACTCAACCAGCTAATTTTGTATTGTTTGTGGTTTTTATTTCTTTTTTCTTTTTTTCCTCTTTCTTTTTCTTGCCCCCCCAAAGACTTATTTATTTTATTTATTGCATATGAGTGCTTTACAGAAGAGGGCAGCAGATCTCACTATAGATGGTTGTGAGCCACCATGTGGTTGCTGAGAATTGAACTCAGGACCTCTGGAAGAGCAGGTGGCGCTCTTAACTGCTGAGCCATCTCTCCAGCCCCCTCTTTTTCTTTTCTTTTCTCTTCCCTGCCCCACCTTGAGCCAGGGTTTCTCTGTGTAGCCCTGGCTGCCTTGGAACTTGCTCTATAGACCAGGCTGGCCTCTAACTCAGAGATCCACCTGCCTCTGCCTCCCAAGTGCTGGGATTAAATGCGTGCACCACCATGGCCTGGCTTCTTTCTTTTCTTTTCTTCTATCCCTTCTGTCTTTCTTTCTCTCTTTCAGTATAGACCAGGGTGGCTTGAAACTCAGAGACCTCCCTGCTTCTGCTTTCTGAGAGCTGAGCTTCAAGGCATGCACCACCACACTGGATGGACACCAGCATCCCGGGGGAGCGGATTGCAGTGTGTAGATGGGCAAGGGGACTTTTCAGTGAGGACCTTAGACACCAGGGGCAGGTCCCTTTTGGTAAATATGAAGGACGCAGAAGCAGAGTGGGCTCCAGGCTCCAAGGCAGGTCTACAGATGCTCTCTGGACTTTCACAGTCTTCCTGAACATCAGCTCAGATTCTCATGAGCTCCATGACACAAGAGCTCATGAGTACAAGTAGGGTTGCCTTCCACCCATGGGACTAGAGTGGAATTAAACCAAATGCACAAGCAATGCCTAACGGGCAGCCAGGCACATTGTCAATCCCACACACACCAACTCTGATGCTCCCTGGCCTGTCTCCCCCAACCCTACCCTGCAGGCAGATTCAAAGAACTGCTCTGAGCGATCTAGTAGATGCTCCCGCAGAGTCCTGGAGTTGGAGTGTGTGACCATCGGCACCAGAAGAAAGGGTGAAAATGGGTCTTGGATGCCAGCTGACTGGCATTCCCAAGAGTGGCTGAAATAGAGTGCTTGCTGGGTTTACCTTCCCAGACTTCTCTTCTTCCATCACTCAAATTCTACCTTCCTCCATGCTGCACCAGCTCCCTCCCACCACACTGTCAACAGGAATGCTCTGGGTACAGAGCAAGAGGGTAACTCAACTTCTGTCTAGAATGTTCTCTCAATACTATTTGCCCATCTCTCTTATGTATGACGAGCTCTGTGGGTGATCTTCAAGTCTCAATGAGCAGGCTGGAGTGGACCTGTCAGGCCCCTCAAAGGAGCTGGCATCAGGAAGTGTTTATGTCCACAGACACGTGACACGGCCAGGACAGGAGTCACACGAGTCACTGAGCTGAGGAGGAGGAGAAATCCTCATCTGGGGGGCCCCCAAATAATAAGCGGTTGTGAGTCCCTGGGACAGGAACCCTCACCTCCCAGAGAGAGGAGGAAGCACGTGTTTGGAGACTGTCATCAGCCTTACCAGCAAGGGACGTTTGTTAGAGGAGTCCAGAGGACCAGGGAGGTGACAGGCAAACTGTAGGGAGGCGGGGCTGAGCCGAGGGGAGGGTGAAGGGTCTTTGGGGTACGTGGGAGATTTTAGAGTTTCTTGTGGGTACAGCTGGCCCCTCTAGGAACTGATGCCCTGTAGGAGACCCACAGCTGGTTTGCTCACCTCTGGCCCAGCACAGAAGGATGACAGAGAGCCACGGGGCAGTCCCTGAGGAAAGAGTGAGACACAACCTGGCCTTGGTGGGAAGTGACTTCTGTCTTCCAATCTTCACACAGACGCTCTCACTGTGGGGGCATTTGTGGGCATGCATGGGGTGGGGGGGGGTTATCCCTCTTGAATTTTTTATTTTTTTCAAGTATGTGTGTATGTGCACGCATGTATACACACACACACACACACACACACACACACACACACACACACACACAGAGCTATATGCACATAAGCACAGGTACCCTCAAAGGTCAGAGGCGTCGGATCCCCAGGAGCTGTAGTTACATTTGTGAGCTACCCGATGGATGCTGGGAACTCAACCCCAGGCCTCTGGAAGAGCCGCGGGCACTCTCAACAGCTGAGCCATCTCTCCAGCCCCAGGGTTTCTCTCTTGGACTTTATGTTCAAGGACATGGAAAACGGTCTTTCAGCCTGTCTCAGCAGCGTGGAGAAAATAAAGCAGGCTATCTTCTAAAGGACAGAGAAGAAGTCCACTTCCTACCCTGTGGTTGGGGGCTGGAGAGAGAGCTCAGCAGTTAAGAGCACTTACTGTTTTGTGTGGGGGAACCGGGTTTCAGTTCTCAGGATCCACATGGTAGTTCACAATCATCCATAGGCACACATATACATCCATAGGCACATATATACATGCAGGCAAAACAGTCATATGCATGAAATAAATACATATTTTTAAAAAAGAACCTATTGGTGCAGGCCTGGATTCCCAGGTACTCAGGAGACAAAGAGGATTACAAATTCAAGGCCAGCCCAGACAACTTTTTTTTTTTAAAGATTTATTTATTTGTCATATATACACAGTGTTTTGCCTGCATGTACACCAGAAGAGGGCACCAGATCTCATTATACATGGTTGTGAGCCATCATGAGCTTGCTGGGAATTGAACTCAGGACCTTTGGAAGAACAGGCGCTGCTCTTTTTTTTTTTTTTTTTTTAACGGGCGGTGCTCTTAACCTCTGAGCCATTTCTCCAGTTCCCAGCCCAGACAACTTAGTGAGACTCTACCTCAAAACAAAAAGTACAAAGAGGGCTCAGGCCAAAGCTTTGCAAGGTGCTAGGTGCAACTCCACAGTGCCAGAAGCTGCATGGTCAAGGAACGTCTTTGAGAAGTGACTTGAGCCATGGGTACAGGCAGCCACTGAAGAGTCTCAGGCAAGTCAGTCTAAGCAAAAGCTTTGATGTACGATCACATGAAAGACCAGTATGTGAGGTGTGAAATGAGGCCTGGGCACTTAGGAGGCAAATCACCATGGTCTGGAGCAAGTGGTTTTTGTTTGTTTGTTTGTTTGTTTTTTGTTGTATTTTAAAATATTTATTTATTTATTATGTACACAGTGTTCTGCCTGCCTGCACACCTGCACTCCATAAGAGGGCATCAGATAACATTATAGATGGTTGTGAGCCACTATGTGGTTGCTGGGAATCGAACTTAGGACCTTTGGAAGAGCAGGCGGTGCTTTTAACCTCTGAGCCATCTCTCCAGCCCATTGTTGTTTTCTGGTTTGGGGATTTTTTTTTTTAAGACGGGTTTCTCTGAGTAGCCCCTGGCTGTCCTGGAACTCTCTTTGTGGACCAGGCTGGCCTCATACTCAATGACCTGCCTGCTGGGAATAAAGGCGTGTGCCACCACCGCTCAGCTGTGGATTTCATCTGTAGGTGCATCCGTAGCTGAGGGTAGGTTCTTAGCGACTATCCAGCTATTGTAGTGTCCAGGTGAGAGGCAGAAGGTGGTGCAAGGACTCAGAGTGGAGGAGGGACATAAATAGAGAGGCTAGCTCAGTCTTGAGTAGGGGACAGCAAGGGGCAAGCCCTCCTCCACAGAGCCTGGGCTCATGTGTCCTCAGGGAGTTCCCCGGCACCGAACTCTGGATCTGGAACACAGAGATGGTCCCTATCCACTCCAGCCCAGGGCACAGGGTGGGGAGACCGGTGCAGGTCATCTTGCTCAGCCCCCAGAGAGAGACTTGAACTCTGCAGGATTCTATTGAAGTCCAGATACAAGGTCAAACCTAGGCATCTTGCAGCCCTGCCTACTGGCTCTGAAGAAGGAGCCACTGCCAGGGGCCTGACCTGGGAGGCTTGTTTTTGTTGTTGTTGTTGTTGTGTTGTTTTCTGAGACAGGGTGTCTCCATGTTAGCCTTGGCTGTCCTGGACTTGCTTTGTACACCAGGCTGGCCTCTAACTCACAGGGATCCACCTGCCTCCGCCTCCTGAGTGCTGGGATGAAAGGCGATCGCCACCATACCTGGTCTGGGAGGCTTGTTATGAGACCCCTAGCAGCCTGATAGTTAAACAAAAGACCCAGCCTAGAGCGCCTCCTGAAACATCTGAAGACAGGCAGCTGGGGCCCCACTAAGCAGGAGGCAGCAGCCATAGCCTGGCAGGCCCCTGGGGGATCTTGGAACAGGGGTGAGCTACAAAGACACCCAGGGCTGACTGCTGGAGGCTCAGAAACTCAGAGCAAGACAGGCCAGGCTAGTGGTTCAATTGAGTGCAAGTAGGCCTGCAGCCTTCCATCCTGGTGGTCCTTTGGAGGAAGGATGAAGGAGGCAGGAAGTGACCAGCTATAGCTTACAACGCTAAAAGGAATCCTAGTTAAAAGGCCTTGATTTAAGTCAACTTTCCAAAGAGCAGATACCTACGACTGCTTCCTAGTCCTCTAAACAAGTTGGTTTTGTGAATTTTTTTTTTTTTTGAGACAGGGTTTCTCTGTGTAGCCTTGACTGTCCTAGACTTGCTTTGTAGACCAGGGTGGCCTCAAACTCACAGCGATCTGCCTGCCTCTGCCTCCAGAGTTTGTGGGTTTTTAATCTGCATCATCCTACACTTTACAAATGAGGCTGGAAGGAACTTGCCTAGTATTGTCCCATTAGAAAGTGGAAAATTCATCATTTGAAAACAGCTTCTTCTTCTTCTTTTGTTTAAAAATATATATACTTATTTAAAAATTTTAATTATGTGTATGGGGGGGTGTATATGCACATAGTGCAGGCTCCCATGGAAGCCAGAAGAGCTGTTGGCTCCCCTGGCTGGGGTTACTGGTGACTGTGTGCTGGCTGACGTGGGCTTTCCACAGGAGCGGTCAGAGTGAGCTCTTAACTGCCGTCCCGGTTCTCTGCTCTCTTGGTTTTGTCTGAGTCAGGGTCTCTGACATACAGCCCTGGCTGGCCTGGAGCTTGCCATGTAGATCAGGCTGGCTTCATACTCACTTCTGAACTGCTGGTAAAGTGTGCTTTACTACGCCTACCCTGAGAAGCCAGCCTCTTAACGTCACAAGGAGGACTCCTGCTTCCAGTCCCCAGCCAGGCTCTTACCCTTCTTGGACATCAGTCTGTAGGTGGAAGTCAGTGGAAGAGAATGAAAAAGCCCCTGGGACCCCACAGTTCTCTGACTGGGAGACCAGAGTTTTGAAATAGTTACTATTACTACTACTACTGCTACTACTACATTTTTCAGGACACGGTTTCTTTTTGTGCCCTGGCTGTCCTAGAACTCACTCTGTAGACCAGGCCGGCTTGGAACTCACAGAGATCCGCCTGCCTCTGCCTCCCGAGTTCTGGGATCAAAGGCGTGTATCATCACGCCTAGCCCAAAATTTTTATTTTTTATTAAAAAATTTTTTTTATGTTTATGGGGGCTGGAGAAATGGCTCTAGAGGCCCTTAACTGCTGAGCAGTCTCTCCAGCCACTTTAGTACTTTAAATTTGCATTTATTTATTGTGTGTGGGCCGAGGAGGCGAGGAAACCTCGCTGGAGTCGGTTCTTTCCACCACTCCAGTGGCAGGAAGTAGATGCAGGTTGTCTGGCTTGGCTGCCCGTGCCCGTGCCTGTACCGTCTCCGTGGCTTTGGAGTTGCTTTACTGGACAGTTTGGAACAGGAGCCAGAAGAAGAGTGCCAAGGACTTAGTCCTTCACAACCCTGGGTGAAGAAGCTCTGGAAGGCCACTGCCTCCCTTGGGGATGCATGGGACTGTTTTGCGAGTTGAGGCTGGCAATGTGGTCTGTTGCTAGGGCCTTTATACCAGGGGCTAGCCCTTCATGTTCGGATGAAAGAGGGAGGGCAGAGGCCTCTTCACAGCCCACTCATTCATCAGTTATTTGTTAAATTTCTCCCGGGTGCCAGACACTATTATAGATATTCACAGCACAGTGGAACCCAAAATAGCATCAGCTCCCTGGTTTCATGAACCTTAGTCCTCTAAGCGGGAGACAGAGATGAACAGCCACGAAGATAGCACCTAGAGTGTGTTATAGCACTGGGTGTTCGTAGACAACAGAGTGCAGGAGAGGCGGCAGCCCCATGGGGTCTCAGGTCCAGGGTCCAGAATGAATTTTATACAATTGATTTTAAATTTTTGTTGGACGATATGTGGGTGGATGGGGGTATACATACATGCCTCAGAGCCCATGTAGAGGTCAGAGGACAGCCCTGTGAAATCAGCCTTCTCCTTTCGTTCTTTCTTTTCTTTTTTTCTTATTTTTTTGAGACAGGGTTTCTCTGTGTAGCCTTGGCTGTCCTGGGCTCACTTTGTAGACCAGGCTGGCCTCGAACTCACAGAGGTCCGCCAGCCTCTGCCTCCCAAGTGCTGGGATTACATGCATGCGCCAGCACGCCCAGCTGTGGGCTCTGAGGATCACACTGGGGTCCTCAGGCTTTTGGTGGGCTCTGTTGCTAGGTCAATAAGCCACCTTGCCTGGCCTGCAGTAGAATTTTAAATCAGGAGACAGGCAAGCCTGAGCATGGAGCCCCAGGGAAGGGCTTGGTGAAAGTGTACCAGGCAGTTGAATGACCAGGACCAGGGCAGGGGCTCACAACAGAGGAGCAACCGGGTTGTCTGGAGAGCCGCAGGCAAGGCCATGCAAACCGAGGTCATTTTTAGGACCAACCGGAGCACTTGGCAAGTCAGAACGTCCACAGTCAGAAGTCCAGCCAGCTCCTCTGCACCGTGCTGCAAGTTTAAGGCTGTGCCTGAGCTCCGAGCCCAGTGCTCTGGAGTGCCCAGTGATTATGAAGGGTGTGAAATCGAGAGATAGTACAAATGTCCTGTTCGGAAAGGAGCAGGAGGGTTGGGGGGGGGGGCGAGCTGTTGCTTCTGACCACACAGAACGAGCCGGTGTGGCCCCTGGCTAGCTGGGTTTGTCTGCCTGCATCTTGCTGTGAGTGGAGGGTGGCTAGGGGAATGCCATCCCGCTACACCTTTGGCCTCCATAGTTGGAAGTTGAGGGAGGGGAATCTTAGAGAGCTAACACAGAATGAGCTGCTAGAACTAGGCAGGATTCCTGCTGGGTGGAGAAGTGTCCCGTCCCCCCCCCCCCACCTCCTGCCTTCTCCTCTACTGGGTTTTGCGTCACAGTTGTTTCCCCTTAGAGCTCAGCTGCAGAGCTCTGTAGAGGACTCACAGCTTGGACTTCTGGGGGTGTAGGAAGGAAGAGGATCAGGCACATGTGTGGGGAGCATCCTCCCAAGGGGGTGGGGCAGACCCAGGAGGGAGTCTAGGAGGGTCCAGGCCCCCTGCACCCCTGTGCGTTGGAACTGGGGTCTCTTAAGATCAGCTACCCTTGGATCCCCACTGAGGTGCTATACAGGGAGAGGGTGTGGGCCACCGGGAGAGGCTGCAAGGCCTGGAATGGAGGACAGGAGACAGCATAAGGACAGGAAGCTGGGAGAGTGGACTACAGACCGCGCAGTGGGCATGCGAGGGATCAGGAGGGGCAGGGAGAGTGCTTTAGGTTGAGCTGGCTGGGTTCCAGCCCCCATACACGCTGACCCATGCTCTTGAGTGAGCGCTGAGCAGCCTCCAGTCCCCTTTCTGGAAACTGAGGAGTGAATGTCAGTCCTGCCTGCTGCCCTCACTGGAAGGGGTTAAGTGAGCCAGATGCCTCTCCTGGCTGAGGAAGAGCAGGTCCACATTTGGAAAGCTGGGCCCAGGTTGGAAGGTTTGGGGGGAGGGTGAGGAGCTGAAGATAGGACACCACCGGTGCTTGCTGTGTTCTGTTCAGTCTCTGCCTGGGCTCTGACCACAGGGGCTGACTGCTGTCCAAACCAGCTGCTTCTGGTGAAGATTTGTGCCCAGTGTGGTCAAGGCTTCGGGAGAATGAGGGCCTCTAACACAAAGTCTGCCAATTGTGAATCAACTGACAAAAACAAAGCCAAGAAGCAACCAAATAGGCCAAGCTCTGCCCACCATCTGGCTGATGGTCCCTGCCTGGGCAAAGGTGGTACAGAGAGCCAGTGCCCCATTTACCATCCCAGTAGCCGTCTGGGGGTGGCTTCTCCTCTCTCTCCTGCTCTTCTGGAGAGCATCCCCAGGACCACCAGAAGACCTTGGCCATCTTGCTGGGCTGGATGGGCCTGGGCAAACCTCTTGTCCTCTCTGGGCCACAGTATCCTGTCCTGTGATAGGACCTGTCTATAGGACTCCCAGCAATTTGGAGAGTAAGTCCCTTGGCCGTGGGGAGAAGATGCAGGTATTAGGAAGTGACTCTTTCAGAGAGATGTGCTTCCGGGGTGATCAGAGGTATCATGGTGTCCACAGTTACAGTGTGTGTGTGTACACGTGTTTGTGAGAGAATGTAGGTGTGTCATAAGTTGGAGCTTTGCATGACCTAGTGTAAATATCATCATTTTTAATAGCCTCCTTGTGCTGGGACCTTTCATGGCTGTGCTGGAAGCTGGTAGGAAGCCTTCATTAACTCTCCCGTGACCTGGGGAGGGTATAGTCCTTTTTCCTTGTTTGTAGTTAAGGAAACCCAGGTCTTGTTTGGGCAATGACTTGGCTGAATGAGCTCCTCTGGGCCCCTGACTCACGTGTGAGTTCTTGGTGGGGGCAGGGGGCTCAATGGTGAGAAGAGACTACATTGGGATCTGAGGGCCTGTCACAGTGGAGCCGAGCGGTAGGGAGGAGAGAGAAAAGGGTCTGCCCTGAGCTTTCTTAGGCTACCTCCTTGGCCCTTGTCCACCCCGCTCCAACCTAGCCCCAAAGCGCCTAGCCAGTGTTCTCTGCAGCCTCCAGGCCCCAGAGCCCTACATCTCTTTTTGCAGTGCCAGGACTGTCGTCCGCTCCTCCCGCTCCTCACCTGCCTCCCCCTCCCCCGCAGCTTTGACTGGAGATAGGGCCAGAAGGACAGTGTTGGAAATCCGAGTTTTGTGTGCCCCTTCACCCTGGGTGGCAGCGTCAGCGCGCGTTCCCGGGGGCTGCGGGCCCTTTAAATTCTCCGGGGCGGCGGCAGCGGGCGGGGGATGACATCAGCGGGCGGGCCCGGGGCTCAATGGGAGCCGCGGGGACGCGCGCGCGGGTCGGGAGCGCGCGAGCCGGCGGCGGGGGCGGGCAGCGGGAGGCGGCGGCGGCGGTGGCGGAGCGCGGAGCCTGAGCCCGGCCGGGCCGAGCGCAGCGCAGCGGGCCGGGGAGAGGCTGGCGCGCCCGCGGCCCGGCGAATCCTCTGGCATCCGCTCCGGCGGGCCGCCCCGGCGCGGTGAGCATCGGGGGCCGGGAAAGCGGGGTTCCCTCCGCCTCTTTGTGTTTTCTTTTTGCGCGAGCGCGGGGCGGACACGCGCGTCCGCGCAGGGCTGGGGGCGCCGCCCGTGAGGACAAAGGCGCGGCCGGGGACGCGGAGGGGACGGGCGCTTCGCAGGCCGTCGGCTGCACCGAGGCGGCCCCGGGCTGGGGCGGGGGACCTGCGGCAGGGGCCTGCCTGGGGTTCTGGGGACACAAGGGTTCCGGGCCGGGTGCGACCCCTCCTCTGTGCCCTGGGCTCCGGGTCAGCGAGGCCGTTCGCGTGTAGTGTGGGGGCGCCTTGGGGGGGGGTCCTAAGTGATGGGGTGCGTGGTCACCCGGGCCATCGGCTTTGTTTTCCTTTGTGGCGAGAAGAAGGGAGGGGGTTATTTATCGCCTGGATTCTCATTGCGGTGTGTGAGACAGCCTTGTGCTGCAAGCCTCTGAAAGCTGGGTGCCTGGGCGCCTCAGAGGCAGGGCTCCGACTTAGGCCAGCCCCCTCCCCCTACTTTGTCCTGAGTTTTCCCATATATTTCCTTGGCATAACCTCCCCCTGGGAAGAGGGTCTGGGGAGACAGAAGGGGGTACAGTTCCCATGAATACTTGTGTTTGGGACACCTTTCCTAGGCTTAGGGTAGTCTTCAGTTTTTATCTCACTGGTCCATTGAGCAGGGTCTTTCTTGGCCCTGGGGAAGGTGGTGGCATGTGTGAGTCCGGAGGTTGCGCGGGGGGGGGGGGGGTTGAGAAGTGGGGAGGAAAGGACTGCCCATGTGGCTGGTTGTAGTTTGTAATTTCTCTAACCAGCTGAGAAGTCTTGACTCCTCATGGCCACCCCCCTCCTTTTTTTTTTTTTTTAACTTTGTTTATTCCCCCTCCCCCATCCCTCCAGTAGGGGGACAGGAAGTGAAGAATTGGAAAGCTACTCTGATCCCCTCAAGAAGCTCCCAAAGAAGTCATTTTTGGGGGGTGGGGGGGCCTTTTAAGTGGAGGAGGGCTAAGACAGGCTAGACTCACTCTACAGCGCTGAGTCCCCAGGGTGGGAGATCCTGGCGTTGGTGGGGTCCTACAGGGTTGATAGTGTGTAGCCCTTTGCTCTTCTGTGCAGACAGCTGTGAGTGGCGAGGGCTTGCGGGGGTCATGTGCATCGAGCGTATTTATGTAAGACTCCCAGACAGAGGGCACTGGTATTTATATAACCTGGTGTGGGTATTTATGTAATATAGGATGCAGTATATTTTATGTGCCTTTTCTAACCTGTGGCTTTCCCAGCTGCCATGTATGGTCTCTGAGTTGGCGTTGGTGGAAACCCAGCTTTGGGGGTGGGGGCGGTGTTTGTGCGTACACACCCAGTCCTGTTCCCCCCCACACACACACTTCCTGTAGGGATCTTAAAGTGTGAGCCTCTGCACCCATCTTCCCTTGCGGGTGCGCTTAGCAAGTTAGACCATGTGTGGACCTGTGGTGCCTGGCCGGTGGGTTTTCTGCAGATATGCAGTATTACTGTTGGCAACCAGGGCAGCGCAGCTGGGCCAGGCCCCAGCCATGTGAGCAAAAGCCCATGATGGAGAGCTAAAGTTTTTGGGCTGGTACCCCGTGGGCCTTCCTTGTGGTGGCTCTCTGGGAGCTAGTACTAGGCTGGGGTGTCTCTTCTGGCTTGGTTCTCTGGCTCTTAGGGCTGACCAAAGGAGCCCAAAGTGAGTCTCTCCGCTTCCTTCTAGGCTTGGCAGCGGGGCTTAGGCTTAGCCCAGGAAAAGGGAAGGCACCCCCCCCACCCCCGCCCCTCATGCCAGCACAGTTCAGGTCTCACCTTCTGGTTCTACTTCTCAAGCCTGGAATGAAATATGTTTTGGGTAGGAGACCACCAGGCCAGGCCAGCCTGATTCCCCCTTCCCGTCTTAGGTGAAATTATGCTGTTGACTTGCTGCTGGCTGGTGTGGGGTGGCAGCAAGGCCACTCTAGGCTTGGGTTACCGTCTGCAAAAGGAGTCCCCTCTTGTTTTCTCACACTAGCTTGTATGTAAACAGAGGTCTCCGGAGACCAGCCCCCCCCCTTCCCCCCCCCCCCCCCCGCCCCACCTCCCACCGCTTTCATAGTTTACCATTCCCGGCTTCCCCAACCCCAGCAGCCCAAACTTCCCCATTCCCTGAGTCTTTCATTTATTTATCTATTTATTTATTTATTTATTTTTCCTGGCCTGGACTGTGGGTACCCAGACCTCTACCAGGCCAGCACAGAGGAGCCCCCGCCGTGATGGCCCCCGTCCTTGTTACCCATGGGCTTGAGGAGGCATCCAGAGTGTCTGGCAGATCAGCCCCGTGGGACTGATGACTTAAAATCTTGCTGTACCTGGCGTTTCTCTCTTAGGGAAACCCTCCCTGCTAGTCTTTAAGGAAGCCGCTCTCTCAGGTTGGGCCTGCTGGGCCTGGCCAGCCTAGCCCTGTGCGAACCAAGCAGCTCAGAGACGGGGATGGTGATGGGGACCCTGTGTCCTCAGGAGTCTTCGTGCTGGGGGTGCCTATCCTTCCCCTCCTGGAGGTTGGGACTTGGCTGGTGGTGGCAATGGTAGTTTTCAGGATGGTTTGCTCCCATGGACCCTGTTCCTCCTATTTCTGTCAGATTTCTGGCGCCCAGGACCTCCCTGGGGGTATCTTTTTTTTTTTTTTTTTTTTTTTTTTTTTTTTTTTTGGTTTTTCGAGACAGGGTCTCTCTGTGTAGCCTTGCTGTCCTTGACCCGCTTTGTAGACCAGGCTGGCCTCGAACTCACAGTGATCCACCTGCCTCTGCCTCCCGAGTGCTGGGATTATAGGCGTGCGCCACCACGCCTGGCTTCCTGGGGGTGTTAAGTGTTTTCAGAGTGCATGCAGATAAAACACCTTGGAGAGACAGTGGAGATTTACTGCGGAGCGAGCCCAGGATGCAAGGCTTGGGTCTCCTGGCTCTTCCCCAGTGCCCCCTTTGTCCTTGATCTTACTTTAGGGCCTTAGCCCATTGTAATCAGCCTCCTCCTGAGAAGGCCCATGTTGGAGGGTCTGCTTGGCGTGCTCTTCCTGCGCCTTGGCCCAGATCCCACCTTTTCTGGACTAAGTGAATCTGTTCTAAACCTGCCTCAGCTGTGCCCAGGTGTGTGGGCATGAGGGCTCCCTGACACCTGGCTGCCCTTGAGCAAAGTGGAGCCAGATTGCTTCCCAGACTGTGGGAGGAGAATGCCAGCCTCCGGCGGAGGAAGGTCCAGGCCCTCGGGTGCTCCAGGTCCTGTCTCTGACCTGTTTCTGCTTCTCCCGCAGCAAGGTTGAAGCATGGAGCTGCGTGTGGGAAATAAATACCGCCTGGGCCGAAAGATCGGCAGTGGGTCCTTCGGCGACATCTACTTGGGTAAGTAAGATATGACCCATTGGGGCAGCTCTGGAGATGAGGATAAGAGGAGAGCCTGGGATTTTGGGATGTGGGGGGTGGGGGGCAGAACTTCGGTCTGGTCACGTGGCATGGCCTGCAGGCCTCCAGGGTCATCCCAGGTCCAGAAGGAGGTTCAGGTGATCTGGGGATGCCGCTCACAGCTGGGTAGGCGGGGCTCAGGAGGCTGCAATGGTAGACGGGAGATATATTTAGCAGATTTCCAGCTGCAGCTGACCTGCGTCTCCATCGGGACATGGGAAAGCCCTGGCTGGGTTGGCATCTCCACCCCTGGCAGAAGGATAGATAGGAAAGGCTTCGGCCATCCTGGACCCCTGGGGAGGCTCCCAGGAAGTCCAGGCCTCTCCCTTAGATGTGGCTTTCTGGAGTGATGCCTGGGCCTGCTTTGGAATGTCACACGGAGGGTCTCATCCCCCGGGAGCTCCCTGTACCCTGGATGTGCTTCCTTTTGGACATCTGAGTTTGCCTTGATGTCATTTTAAGCAGATTTCTGACATCTCAGCCTCCAGTGAGGGAGAAATGAGCACCCCCTCCCCCAGTGTTGCTTTCCTAGCTCTGCCATACGCCTTATTGAGTGTTGTTGGCCTGGAGGGGAGAGTTAGCTTCGTAGCTGCACAGATGGAGTTGGTAGCCTTGAAGTTGCTATAATGGGACGGCAGGCAAGCCTCCTATGCCATCCTTGCTGCTGCCCCTCTGCCCTCAGGAGTAGGACCCAGCTGCCTCTTGTTTTCCTCCTCAGAGAATGAAAATGAATCACTTCTGCCCTGGGCAGAGAAAATGGACAAGTCAGAACACCGTAGTCATTAATCAGTCCATTCAAGGCTTGCTTCCCCCCTGTCTCCCCCCCCCCCCCCCCCCCCCCCCCCGCCACTGCTCAGAGTTCCTGTTCCTCAGAATTCATTCCTTTGAGTATGAACTCTGCCCCTCAGCAAGCTTCAGAGACAATGGGTAAGGGGTGCCCAGGCCTTCCTAGCTCTTATCTGCAGGCCCCTTTCTGAACACTGTCATCCTCAAGGCCACCCCAGAACTTCTGATGGCAGAAGATCCAGCATGGCTAAAGTGATGACTGGGGATTGCTCTAGAAAACTAGCTGGGGTGGCCCTAGACGCCACAGCTCCGCTGAGCGCAAGGGTAGAGGACAGAGTGGGAGACGGCCATAGCTAGATTCCAGACCTTGTCTTGGGCCGCTGCCCTGGGACCTCAGTGCCCCCCGCCCCCCATCTGTGTCCCCAGGTGACCAGGCACTGTTGCAGGACACAAGCAAAGCAGCCACCAAGTACAGTGTTGTGTCTGATATCAAGTAGGTCGCTGTACCTTGGTGTTTATGGAGTATGGTGGTGTGTGCCTGTAGGGCCAGCTACTCTGGAGGCTGAGGCACAAAGACTGCCTGAGCCCATCGCAGTGTAGTGAGTTAACTCTGCGAGAAGAATAAGCAATATGGGATCAAGGTGTTTTCTGGGATCTCTCATTCCTTTTTGGAGGGGCTGTGTGATCTGGGCTATCCTGCTCTCTGGGCCTGGAATAGGTGTGAGGAACCCCCTTCTCCCCACCCCTACCCCGTGTGTGTGTGTGTGTGTGTGTGTGTGTGTGTGTGTGTGTGTGTGCGCGCGCACGCGCATGCATGTGCATGCAGCTCTTGAGACGGTCATCTACCAGCTATTGGACAGCAGCCTGTGCTGGCCCCTCTTCTGCGGAAGGAATGTAAAAGCTTGTGGATGGAGAGGCACAGCCCAAGGCCAGAGGCCCTGGTTCCTGTGGTCTACCTCTCTGGGGGCAGGACTTCCTGTTTATCTGTGGTGTCCCCTGAATTATGGTAACCACCAGGTCAAGATTTACCCCATGTATGTCAGCTCTGGAATAAGTTGACCCTGGGTCTTTTCCTTTTGCTAGCTGTAAGCTCTGGTTTCCTGCCAGCCTTGACTTCCCCATCTGAGATAGAGTTGTGAGAAGTCGGGCCGTGCTGTGTGAACCCCTTGCCTGTGCAGGCATGGGCGCTTGTGCCTTTACACTGTACCCACCTTCAGCTCTGTTAGGAGCTGTTTCTTTCTATAAAGAACTCAGTCTTCTGGGGGCTTAAGAGGAGGGGAGCCCCCTGCCCCCCATCCAGCTTTGACTAGGTGCACCTATGTTGGGGTCTATGTGGTGCAAACTTCATGCCAACCCCATCCGAGACTCGTATCTTGCCTGTGTGGGAACAGTGGTGGCTGAAGGTCCTCTTTGACTGGCCTTGCGGGCATGCGTTGTTCAGCGTGCTGGCCACATTCTCGTCATGGTGTTGGGCCAGGGCCTGATTCCAGATGGCCTCTACAGGTGGGGCCAGGCTAGGCTTCTACATGTAGCTTTCCAGGATTGGCTTCGAGGAAGTCTTGGGAAGAGAAGATTGTGGGGGTGGTTGTGAGGCCCTCAGCCCTCCTTCGAGTCCATCCATTACTCTTTCTCTTTAGGATCTGAGGTTGACTGTGCATCCTGGGGCACTCTCTAGATCTGTTAAAGTGCGGGGAGGCTCTGGGCCTCAACCCTACAAGGGTTAGGGAGCAGGTGGCTATACACAGGGGTGGCCTTTAGTTTGTTTGAGACGGGTTCTCACTGCATGGGCCTAGCTGGTCTGGAACTCACTATATGGACCAGGATGGCCTTGTATTCAGAGATCTGACTGCCTCTGCCTCCCTGTTCTGGGATTAAAGCTGCACATCACATGGGCACCATTCAGCCTTTCAATATGGGAGTCAGAGTTGGCTGCTGCTGGCGGTGCCAGGCTGGATGGGCTGGGCACACCCCTCTCCAAGTCTGCCTCTGCATCGGTGGCCATAGTGGCTCAAGGGACTGCTCACCCCCTGCCTCCCTCCAGCTTCTTTACAGGTTTCTAGTCCATCTGGAGACAAGCAGGGCCACACCTTCTCTATGTGCAAGGTTACTTTGGGGACCAATCAATCCCTCCATTTTGGTGCTGTGTGGACCTGTGGACCAGGAAGCAGGTTATTTCTTCTGGCTTCCAAGCCTTCGCATGGGTAGCCCCTCAGCCAGGCACCCATATCTGCCATTTGCCCTCTGTCACCCCCACAGGAGTTGAGCCGAGCCTCAGGACGGCCTGGCAGGCTCGGTGCGGTCCGCAGCTTTGTGCTTGGGAACTGGAATGGAGGAAAATGCGGAGGCGTTGGGAGACCTAGGAAAATCCTGGCTCTGCTCCAGCCAGTTCTGTCTGGCCTAGGCCAGTCACTTAGCCCCACTGAACCTTTTCTCAGGGGCTGGCAGGATTAAGGGAAGTCAGAGAAAAGACTGGCTGCCTCCTGATGGGCACCAGACTGCCAAAGGCCTGGCAGTCGGGGAGGGAGTGGGAGCAGAGGCTTTGTTTAGTAGCTTGGGGCTTGGGTCCCTAACCTGGGCAGTTGTGTGGCGTATGGTCATTCAAGCTTTGATGTGTTTGGTTTTCCCTGTATCAAGCAGTGACAACTGTGGCACTGGCAGGGTGGTGTCAGAGTTGAAAGGGTTGGAAGCCCCTGTCTCTGCTCCCTGTGTGACTGCTGAGTCACCCCGTGCTAGTAGAGGATCAACTCTGCACTCTGCTTAGGCATGACCCCCCTGCCGCGGCCTCTCAGACTTCCCTTTGCTCCTCAAGTCCCCTCCGTCGCTTTCTTGTACACCGGCATTTTGGCAAGTTCTGAAGACACTTCTGATTATCACAACGTGGGAGTGGGAGTGTGACGTTGGCATCCAGTCCGGAGGAGCCAAGGATATTGCTAAACCCCTGACAGTGTAGAAAGAGTTTCCTAACTCAAATATCATGACTGTTGAGATTGGGACCCACAGCTGGGTGACCAAGTTCTTAGCCCCTCGGATCTCAGCTCCCACCTTTGCTGTCACCTCTCTTCAGCTGTCCCTGGTCCTCCTGCACCAGACCCCTCAGCTGCACCCTTCCTGCCTTTGCACAGTCCACGTCCCCGGTGTGTCTGGCAAAGCTCCGTCCTGTCCCAGGAGCTCGACAAACAGCCTCCTCTCTAGGGAAATGCTCCCTCACCTGGACTCCCTCTTCTCCCTCTTCCTTTGCGCCCATGTGGACAGCTGTCTCTCCTGGCACCTCATTCATCCATCTCTGGCCGGGATGGGTCGCTCAGTGGCACTCACTGTGGAGTACTTGCACAACAAGTTCAGCTAGCGGTTTGCAGGAGAGGCACCTGGGCTCAGAAGTAGATTAGAGCCATCTCTTTAGCCTCTGTCTTAAAAAATAATAATAATAATAATAAGGTAGAAGCTGGGTGATGATGGGGCACGCCTTTAATCCCAGCAGAGGCAGGTGGGTCTCTGTGAGTTCAAGGCTAGCATGGTCTACAAAGTGAGTTCTAGGACAGCCAGGGCTACGCAGAGAAACCCTGTCTCGGAAAAAAAAAGGGGGGAGGGTGTGGAGTGGGGTATGATTGAGGAAAATTGCCAACACCAACTTTGGCTTCTGAATAGATGTGTGCAGCTGTATGCACACACACACACAAACCATAGTGATGATGGTGATGATGATGTCATCGATGATGTCGTCCCATGGCCAGGAAGTGACAGGATCAGGACCTAGCATCCAGCAGCTTGGCTCTGTAGCAGACAGGCTTATGGTATGTAGCCAGACTGGATTCAAACTCGTCATCCTCCAGCCTTAGCCTCCCAAGTTCCGTGCCATCACGCTTACTCACACCCTCCATGTTTTCCTGCTTTTGATGCCTGAGGCAAGACAGGGTACCCCACAGGACTCCAGGTCCCTTTCTGTGCCATATCCTCAAGACCCCCTCATCCCCCCTCCCCCGCCAGAAAACTGTGGGCTCTATGGAATGATGACTGTTGATGTGTCAGAAGTACTTAACAGAGCCGGGTGTGGTGGTGCACGCCTTTAATCCCAGCACTCCGGAGGCAGAGGCAGGAGGATTGCTATGAGTTCAAGGCCAGCCTGGTCTACAAAGCAAGTCCAGGACAGCCAAAGCTAACACAGAGAGACCCTGTCTCGAAAAGCAAAAAAATAAAAAACAAAACAAAACAAAAAGGTACTTAACAGGTTCTTACTTTGTCTCTTCCTGTCTTTCTCTCTGTCCCCCTGGGGCACCCCCCTTCCTTCTCCACATGCTTCTACAAAACGAAGAGTTGGGGGAAAAGTGAAGTGCTTACTTTGCAAGCATGAAGACCTGAGCAAGTCCTCTATTCACACATGGCTTAAAAAACAAAAGCAAAAAACCGCTGGGCCTGGTGGCTCAGATTTGTAATCCTAGCGCTGGGGATGCAGAGGCCAAGAGATAAGAACTTCTGGGGATTGCTGACCAGGCAGTCTAGCTGATTGGACAAGCTCCAGGCTTAGTGAGAGACCCTGTCTCAAAATATTTATTTTTATTTTATGAGTCTGTGTGTTTTGCCTGCATGTATGTCTGTACACTCTGTGTGCAGTGCCTGTAGAGGCCAGAGAGGGCGCTAGATCACCCAAAACTGGAGTTACCAATGGCTGTGAGCTCCCATGTGGGTGTTGGAGCCGGACTAGGGTCCTCTGGAAGAGCAGCACATACTCTTAACATCTGAGCCATCTCTCCAGCCTCTGTCTTTTTTTTTTTTTTTAATATTTTTATTTAATTTATTTTTAATTTATCTGCATTGGTGTGAGGGTGTCAGATCTTGGAGTTACAGACAGTTGTGAGCTGCCATGTGGGTGCTGGGAATTGAACTTGGGACCTTTGGAAGAGCAGACAGTGCTCTTAACCACTGAGCCAACTCTCCAGCCCCCTCCAGCCTCTGGATTAAACAATAAGATGGAGAGTGGGTGAGGAAAATTCCAACACCAAGCTCTGGCAACACACAAATAATAATAGTAACAATATAATGTAACATAGTAACAACAGCTTTCAATGTCTGTCTTTCTTTCTTTGTTTTTGTTTTTGTTTTTGAGACAAGGTTTCCCTATTTAGCCTTGGCTGTCCTGGACTCACTTTTGTAGACCAGGCTGACCTCTAACTTACAGAGATCACCTTCCTCTGCTTCCCGAGTGCTGGGATTAAAGGTGTGGTGGCATACGCTGGCTAGCTCTAAATTGTCTTGTTTTGTTTTGTTTTTGTTTTTTGAGACAGGGTTTCTGTGTGGAACACTGGTTACCACACAATGAGTGCTTTTATTTCATCGAAGTGTGCAGGCTAGGCAAGTTCATAAGCAGAAAGTGATTGTGGTCACTGGGGGTGGGGGTGGGGGTGAGGGGCTAGAGGAAGGAAGTGGGGGGCACGGTTACTGAAAGGCATAGGTATTGAAGGCTGTAGCAGACACTTTCTCAGACTGACTGTGAGATGGGTTATATGACCCTGTGGACACCTAAACAAGAAACATTTTCACAGTGCCCATGACCACATCTCATAGTTTACATATTACATTTCAACAAAAGCGATGCATGATAAGGCGTCCGTGAAGCGCCTCCCTGGTCGGCCATTCTTGTTTCTTGTCATGTGACTGCCACCCAGCACAGAAGCTTCCCTGTCTGAGAGAGCAGGGAATACGTGATCTGTGCTTAGCGTTTTCGCTTCCTGTATCTTGGAGACCTTCCACTGTTACACAGAGCGAGCTTCCTCTTTCTCTCCCCGTTGTGCTCTGTTAGCGATCGGCTATTCTTTATTTAGCCGGTCCTGAAAGATGAACATGTGGGTGGCTTTCAAGCTTTTACTTAGTGCAAACACTCTACAGTGGACAGCCTCAGCCAGGCTCTTGCACCATACAAGGATGCTGGTAAACTGGGCTGGGGAGATGGCTCTGCAGTTGTGTACACACCAGATGGGGAGGCGGAGGTAGATGACTCCCTGAGTACCAGGTCAGGCAGGCTGCATAGTGAGACCCCGCCTTCAAAAAGAAAAGGTGCTGGAGCCGGGCGATGGTGGTGCATGCCTTTAGTCCCAGCACTCAGGAGGCAGAGGCAGGCGGATCACTGTGAGTTCGAGGCCAGCCTGGTCTACAAAGTGAGTCCAGGACAGCCAGGGCTACACAGAGAAACCCTGACTCGAAAAACAAAAACAGAAAAAAAAAGGTGCTGGGCAGTGGTGGTGCACACCTTTAATCCCAGTAGTTGGGTCTCTGAGTCTGAGGCCAGCCTGGTCTATAGAGCAAGTTCCAGGCTAGCTAGGGCTACACAGAGAAGCCTGTCTGGAAACAGAAAAACAGTAACAGCAAAGAGAAAGAAAGGAAAAGTAGGCGTTCATACTGCTCTTGCAGAGGACCTGAGTTTGGCTCTTGGTTCCCAGCACCTACAGTAGGCGGCTCAGCTGTCTGTGACTCCAGCTTCAGGGAAATCCAATGCAATGCTCCGGCCTCTGTGGGTACTCAAATCCATATGTTGCTTCCCTACACGCACGCGCGCGCACACACACACACACACACACACACACACACACACACACAAATTTTTTGCAGGGGAGACAAGCTCTTTTTCCTATTTATTTGTTTATTTATTTATTCTCTTTACAGTCTTATCCTAGTCCCTTCCCTCCTCTCTCCTCATTTCCCTCTCTTTTTCTTATAGAAGGGGAGGCCCCCAAAGGGCATCAAACCCACCCAGGCACCTCAAGTCACAGCAGGACTAAGCGCATCCTCTCCCACTGGGGCCGGACAAGGCAGTCTAGCTGGGGGAAAGGGATCCAGAGGCAGGCAGCAGCATCAGAGAGAACCCCTACTCCCATTGTTAGGGGACTCACATGACTGCACATCTGCTACATATGTGTAGGGGGGGTCTCGGTGAGGGGGAGGTCATTTTATGTAGCCCTGGCTGGCCTAGAACTTTCTATGTAGATCAGGTTGTCATTGAACTCCCAGAGATCCACCTACCTCTGCCTCCAGAGTGCTGGGGTTAAAGGTGTGCTCCACCACACCTGGCAAAAATTAAAATCTTTAAAAAAAAAAAAAAAAGTAAAGAATGGTGATCAACTTCCTAATGTAGCTAGCTATGCTGGCTACAGCTGGGCCACGGGCAGACCCTCCGGCTATGTAGGGAGGAGAGCCCAGTGTCCTCCGCCAGGCGTGTGAGCACGTCGGCATTGTGAGACTTGTGTCTGTTCTAGGTGAAGCCGGCTTCACAAGTCTGTCCTTGTGGCTGCACTCTCCCCTGTGGGCACTTGTCAGTTCACGTCCTCCATCTCGTTTCCCCTTTAGTCTTTCCTGTGCGTTAGCTGTTTGCCTGTGATAAGAATTGTGTGCTTTTCTTTCAATCTTATTTCTGCTGCTTTGGCCGCAGTGTGAAGGGGTTTTGAATGTTTTTGAAGGAGGGGGAACCTTTGACGTTTTTTCCCTCCTTTATCTGTGTATTTGTATGCTTGTGTGCCTGGAGGTTGGAGGACAGCTTTTTGAAGTAGTTCCTCCTTTCTGTGTAGGTTCTGGGGATTGAACTCAGGTCATGAGGCTTGCCAGCCATCACCTTGACCTCCTGAGTCATCTTGCCATCTCCTTGAGGAACAGCACCCCCGCGCCCCACTTTCTCTCTCTTTTTAACAACACTTTAATATAAGTGTTTGATTTCCGTTTTGTTTGCTATCACATCTTGATTTCTTCTGTGTGCATGTGTGTGGGCACACGTGTGTGGTGTATGGCTAGAGGTCAGTAATCCCCACCTGAGGCAGAATGGTCACAAGTTCTGGGCCAGCCTGGGTTACATAGTGAGAACTCAGCTAGTGTGCAGTTGTGTGGCTCTTACTGCTGTGCTGTCCCCAGCTAAGTCTCAAAACTTCCATCATTCCCATGAGTAGCTGCTGCCTCTAGCTCCCAGCCCGCTGTAGCTACAAACCTGCTTCCGGCCTCTGGCTTGCCTTTCAACCCTCTCCTTCTCCACCTCCACACAGGAGGCCTTCTCCTCCACACAGCCCCTAGTAACTAAAGTTCTCCCAACTTCTACAAGAATCCACCTCTGACCCATCCTTTCCCTCCCTCCCTCTTTCCCTTTCCCTCTCCCTCCCTCTCTCCCTTCCATGGAGAGGGTCTTACTCCATAGCCCAGGCTAGTAATCATTATGTAGCCCAGGCTGGCGCATGTGTAAACCTAGCTGACTTTGAACTCGGCTCATCCTCTTGCTTCAGCCTCCTCAAGAGTTGGGGTTACAGGTGTGTGAGCCCTTGAGGCACAGCCCCAGGCTGAGAGCTAGGCCTTGGAGTGTGTAATTTCCTAATTACAAGAGCATTGTGCTTCCAGCTGTGAGAAACCAGGAAAGGGGGCAGGCTGGAGTGGTGATGCAGACAGGCTACCTCACGCCTGGCCTCAGAAGCCAGGAGAACTGGGTTCACTGTTTTCCCATCTATATATAATGGGGTTGAGAACCTAAAGAGAGGTTCTAGGGCCGAATTTGGGCCTTCCTGTGCTGTAGAGTGAGGAATTGGTCATTAGGCCCGTTCCTTACTGAACTACCTTTTGTTCAGAGTTGTGGGGCATCCCTGGCTTCTCCAGTCCTCCCTGGGCTCCCAGACCCTCCTCTTCTCTGGGACCCTTGAGACCCAACACACCCATTGACCTGCCAATCTCTAGGGTTAATTTCTGTTCCCTGGTGATCTGCAAAGCCTTTTGTGAGTCACCGTCCGTTCCCCAACCCCGACAGGTGTCAGTCTGTCTGGGTGCACCTGACCTGTGGCCTCTAAGCAGCTTAGGGTGTGTCATCTGCTTCCCTTCCATCTCCTTCCCATATACCACTCAGAAAGAAAGCCTCTGGAGTTCCCAGTGGTACCCCCACCCACACACACCCCTGGTTTTTTCTGTGACCAGCAACCCCTGGCTTCTTTTCGGCCTCATCGAGTGCCTACTGATGCCCAGACAGCCTCAGGCCTGAGTTCCAGCAACCTCAAGTGCTGAGTAGGTGGGGGACCACGTAGTCCCCTGAGACTGACCCTGATCCTCTGCCTCCTCTGACACTGGCAGGTGCCAACATTGCCTCTGGCGAAGAAGTAGCCATCAAGCTCGAATGTGTGAAGACGAAGCACCCGCAGCTGCACATTGAGAGCAAGTTCTACAAGATGATGCAGGGAGGAGGTGAGGCTGGGCCAGGGCCGGGAGACGGAAGGAGCTGGAGAAGGAAAGGGATAGGGTGGGGTTAGGGGAGGCTGGGGGTCCTGGTGAGGGGTAGGGAGGCTGGTGGTCCTGGTGGGGGTACAGGAGGCTGGGGGTCCTGGTGAGGGGTAGGGAGGCTGGTGGTCCTGGTGGGGGTACAGGAGGCTGGGGGTCCTGGTGAGGGGTAGGGGAGGCTGGTGGTCCTGGTGGGGGTACAGGAGGCTGGGGGTCCTGGTGAGGGGTAGGGAGGCTGGTGGTCCTGGTGGGGGTTAGGGGAGGCTGATGGTCCTGGTTGGGAGTAGGGGAGGCTGGGGGTCCTGGTGAGGGGTAGGGAGGCTGGGGGTCCTGGTGGGGGTACAGGGGGCTGGTGGTCCTGGTGGGGGGTAGGGGAGGCTGGTGGTCCTGGTGGGGGTTAGGGGAGGCTGGTGGTCCTGGTGGGGGTTAGGGGAGGCTGGTGGTCCTGGTGGGGGGTAGGGGAGGCTGGTGGTCCTGGTGGGGGTTAGGGGAGGCTGATGGCCCTGGTGGGGGGTAGGGGAGGCTGATGGTCCTGATGGGGGTTAGGGGAGGCTGATGGTCCTGGTGGGGTTAGGGGAGGCTGGTGGTCCTGGTTGGGGTTAGGGGAGGCTGATGGTCCTGGTGGGGGTTAGGGGAGGCTGATGGTCCTGGTGGGGTTAGGGGAGGCTGATGGTCCTGGTGGGGGTTAGGTGAGGCT
>NC_140493.1:22951390-23031390 GCF_964271855.1 Acomys minous
GCGGGCTGTGCACCCAGCCCCATAACACCTCTGTTTGAGAGTGGCGCGGACTCATCCTGCCCCTCTTAGATTGACACCGTTTCAGGGACAGTGGGTACCTGGGACAGTGGTGGCTGCTGAGGCTCCCAGCGAGGGTGAGCCTCACCGTGGCCTCTTCTGTCCTTGTGACCCACAGCGGAGTTCTCAACATACCTCAACTTCTGCCGCTCCCTGCGGTTCGATGACAAGCCTGACTACTCCTACCTGCGCCAGCTCTTCCGCAATCTCTTTCACCGGCAGGGTTTCTCCTACGACTACGTGTTCGACTGGAACATGCTCAAATTCGTGAGTCACCGGCAGTCCAAGGCGGGCTTGGGGGACTGGACAGGGCAGGCCCTGACTCATAAGGCCAGAGTGACCTGGTGGGGGGCGGGGCTTCCATTAAATGGGAGCTATGAGCTGGACAGTGTGAGTGACCTCACAGGGGTCCCAGAACCCCTCGTCTCCAGCCACCTTGGCATAGGCAGGACGTGTTGCCATGGGGGGCAGGGCCCTGGGAAGGGGCCACCTTCTGCCAGGTGGGGAAGGACCTGGCCTGGCCTCCAGTCCCTCTTGTGTAGCTGTGGCACGTGGATGGCTCTGGCTGGACCCCCCGCAGCCTTGATAGCTGTCTGCACTCTGCTGCTTCTCTTGTGCGTATCCCAGGCGGCGGCGGCCCTTTCCGAGGCCTCCATGGCCAGCCTGGACCCCGTCAGAGTGGCGTCTTTGTTCCTGGTTATAGGACCCTGGGTCTTACTAGGCAGCTGTTCTGTCTCCCTCTTCTAAGGGTCCTGGGGGGTGGGGAGGAGCGGAGTAGAGAGACACATTCACCAATCATGCCTCAAGCGCTGGAGTCCGTGAAATTGTGTGTCTTGTTTCACATCTCTTCTGGAAAAGGGGGCTTCCTCGAGCCAGGCTCAGCCCCGAGACAACGACGCTCTGGCATCACCCTGCCCCCGCCCTTGGCCTTGCGCTGGGCCCACGTACTCACCCACTTACTGGTAAGGATCGTCTCGCAAAGCCTGACCCTTCCAAGATTTGTAACTTATCCAGCAAGCATGCAGGCTTAGCCTCAGCTACGCTCTCTCTGCCCTTTCCAGGTGCCCGGCGCCCCTGGGCACCCAAGGACCCCCAGATAGGCCGGTGGAGGAGGTGGAGCAACTGCCCCCCCAAAGATACTGGCCTATGGTCTGGACTCCAGGCCCCCAGTTCTGACACCGCCAGGGTTGTCTCAGCCCATCTCGGCCAAGCTTGAGGAAGCATCCTACTGGATGGCGGGGGTGACACCCCGTTCCAAAGAGGTTCAGTGGAAAGGGAGTGACAAAAAGTCCCTGCATGGGATTTTCAAGAATGAACCAGCTGCGTGAGGGCTAAGACAAGCCTGAAGAAGGGACAGGGACGATGCCTAGGAGGGGCTTGGTGGCATGTCTCAGGCCCTAGTTCCGTCTAGACCCCGTCATTGGCCTCTGTACTGATTCTGAGTTCATTAAACACTTCCCTTCCCTCTGTCCTCGTGTGCCTCTCTTTTCACAGAGTGGCCCTTGGCCCACTCCATCCAGTGTTAAGAACAGACATAGGCCTTGTCCTCCGGACACCAAGATGGGCACCCTGATTCGGGGCTTCTCTTCTTTCTGGGCCCCAGTCAGAGCCCCGAGGACTTTGGGGCACAAAGTCTTATCTCTGGGCCTGGAGTTAAAGGTGGGCAGCGAGGCTCCTTCCAACTCAGGGCATGTCAGCCGAGGGCCTGGGCCTGCTGCTATGTCTTCTGATCACAGGATGGTCAAGGCCTTTGTCACCAGACATATGCAACAGAAAATTGGACAAGTCCGGTTTGGAGATGGGCTTTGGCCCTTTTTCTCAGCGAAGCTCAGAGGATGGATTTTGAGTTCTCTAGTTGTAGGCAGCCCACTGTAGTAGCCTCTGGCGGGATAGTGCTGACTTTCCACTTACTCAGACTGTTGGAAATGGACGCTGGCCCCTCAAGTCATCCACCAGATTTCATTCAGAAGCCACAAGTGGCTGCCACATCCAGAGTGGCAAATGTGAACATTTGTCATCCTGGGAGGCTCTATGGACAGCTGCCGTAGATGTTTACCTCATAGTGCTCCTTGTGTGACTGGCCAGCTGACAGAATTTCAAACTGGGCCAGATGCACACTTCCTGCCCCATTGCTGGGACCAGGATCCCCTCCCCGCAATCTTCTTGGAAGTAGATTCTAGAGTTCAAAGCTGGGCAGCCTTTGCCTCTGCCATGTGTGACCCATCACCACACTACCAGCTTTATTGCCAAGGACATCTGCAGGACACACAGTGGTAACTTTCACAAGTCATCACCCCAAGACCAGGCCTTCCTGCAGAGCAGTAAGCAAGCCATCACCAGTACCCTGCAGACAGGGCTCCGTGAGCAACAGACTGGAAAGATCCACTTGACCTTGGAATGACCTCCCATGTTCCACCCCAGGGGACTGGAATCCCCAGATGCTTGAATCCAGGGATGCCTCTCTGAGAAAACAGCCACTGTTCTAGCCAGGAGGAGACTCCACCCAGCCAAGGTCAGAGGTCGGTACGGCGGAGCCAGAGGCTTATACGGCATTGACACTGACATTTGTGTTGTTTTCTTCTGGGCAAATAAAGGCCATGAGAACTCTCTGCTGTGCATTTTTTGCTGCGTCCATCACACTCGGTAGATGCCTGTGGGGCCAAGTCTGGCCTGAGCCTGCTGGGGGTGCTGAGACCCCAGCCATCCACCTGGTAGGGCGCTGCACCCCTAACTGAAGGGCTTAGTCTCATGGAGCTCAGTGTCTCTAAGAGACTGAAGTTGCTGCTGCTGCAGGAGGGACTGTGAGTGCAACAGGCCCCTGTTCCTCTCCAGTTGGGCCGTGTTTTGGATGGACCAGGCAGCCAGTGAGTGGGCGGAACTCTGGCGATCCTGAGCCTTGGTTTCTGAGCAGAGGACTGGGGGTGTCCAAGGCAGGTCTCTGAACAGTGTTCTTTTGAGGGACAGAATGGGACTTGGTGGCAGGACTGTGTTTATCCCCAGAACTGTATGAGCTTTGTAACTCTGGGCAGGTCACAAGGCTCTGGCCAGGCCAAGTGAGGACAAAAGATGTAAGCATTTCCCCTTCAGAGGGGCCTCAGACAGGAGTTAACAATGCTGGCTGTGGGGGTGAGGTGGGGATGTGCCTGCCTGGCTTGGCTCCTCTCCCATAGGACTCAGGGAGCATTCTGAATCAAGCCACTCAGCCCAGGGGTCCCTGAAGATCGCTCCCTCCACACTTCCCAGAGCAACAGGGCTTCTTAGCCAGTACCTGGGAAGATGCGAGTTTGCAGAGCCCATACCCTACAGCCCACGAGCAGGCTCCCAACTCAGCCTGTAGCTCTCTCCTCCACAGATGCGGCCCCCCTTCCGCCAGCCCCCTGCCCTTCCCTGTGGACGGCCCCAGGACCAGCTAGGTAACTCAGCCAGGCGCTGCTCCCACATTGTGTTTCTTTCTGGTCCTTTCTTCCTTCCTATTGGACTTGGGGTGGCAGCTTATAGGACAGGCCCCCTGGGGGCCCTAGGCACCTTTTCTAGCTTTGCCTGAGGACCGCTTTCCTCCCCGAATCCTCTAGACTTCTTCCTTTTTCCTCTGGCTTCCAAGCAACAGTATTAATGGGGTCCCCTAGGTCTCCTGGCTGTCACCCCCATATAGTAGGAATAATGGCTAGGCCCAGGAGCCAGGGAAAGGCGGTTGCGTGATTGGGCACCAGGGAATCCTGGGACAGTTCTTGCTCTGTCTTTATTGGAGTTGTGACTCTGAGCCTGCCCTCTCTTCTCTGGTTATGGCCTATCTGTCAGCTAGTTGGGCCTCTGAATGCCCTTCTTGCTTGGTTGAGAACATAGAGGGGGCCAGGTTGGAAGGGCGAGAGGTACCCTTGGTCATCGTGAAGGTATCAGCCAGGACAGGCTGAGCGCTCTCGTGCTTTTCCACCATGGCAGCTCCTCCTCCTAGGTGTTGGGTGGCTTGGTCCCTGTGCGCTGTGGTAGAGGGTAATCTCCAGCCCTTCTTGGAGTGTAGGAACTAGGTGGACTAGCTTTCGTAAGCCGTCCACACACCTCTCCCTCCCGCTCTGTCTTGCTGAGGTTCTGGGTTGCATTTGTAGCACCCCTCACAGGGCTGACTGGAATCCCCTCTCCTGTCCCTGTAGGGTGCAGCCCGGAATCCCGAGGATGTAGACCGGGAACGGCGAGAACACGAACGGGAAGAGAGGATGGGGCAGTTGCGGGGATCCGCGACCAGAGCCCCGCCCCCTGGCCCGCCTACAGGGGCTACTGCCAACCGACTCCGAAGCGCAGCCGAGCCTGTGACTTCCACCCCAGCCTCCCGCATCCAGCAAGCTGGTCAGTAGGGATCTTGGGCCATGGGCTGGACCTGCTGGGGTTAGGGGGCTGCTTGTGCCCACACTGAGGGTGGCTCCCCGCCCTCCCTCCAGGCAATACTTCTCCCAGAGCGATCTCACGGGCCGACCGGGAGAGGAAGGTGAGCATGCGGCTCCACAGAGGTGCGCCTGCCAACGTCTCCTCCTCAGACCTCACTGGGCGGCAAGAGGTCTCCCGGATTGCAGCCTCACAGGTGAGCTACCTGGGTCTTCCTGATGTTGGTTGACACCTCCTTCCCTCCCCTGGCTCTGATCACCCTGGAGCCTTCTTTTGTTGAGCAAAGTGAGAAACCGAGGCAGTGAGCAGTAGCACACACCACCAGGACCCAGTCTGGTCAGTAGGGATCTTGGGCCTCTTGTCCCTCTTAGAGGGGGCGGGAGGGGGCTCAGAAAAGTCACTTGCACTCCTTGCCACGAGAAAGCTCTCAGCCGTGCCTATCAGTACTGGTAACAACAGCAAGGGATGGGGGAGGGAAAGAGGTCCTGTCTGGTAGCCCCATTTAATGGCCACATCTGGACTCTACCTGCCCCGGGATGTGGTGGCACACGCCGTTAATTCCAGCACTAGGGAGGCAGAGCAGATCTCTGAGTTTGAGGCCAGCCTGGTCTACAGTTTCAGGAGGGCCAGGGCTACACAGAGAACCCTGTCTTTGAGAGACAAAATGACAAACAGAAAAAGTCGATGTACCCCAACCCAGACCTGGGATTAAACCATTCTTGACCTCCAAGGAACGCTCCAGCTATAAAGCCAAGGGCAGCCTCAGGCCCCTGAGCTCACACAGCCCTGCCCTCAGACTGAGTGGCCGCCTGTGATGGAGCTTGAGGTAGGAGAGATTTGGGGGGAATGACTGGCCACCTCCTTAAGGACTTGTCTCGAAACATCCCCCTATCTTTCTTCTCCCCGCCCCCCACCCCCTGAAGACAAGCGTGCCATTTGACCATCTTGGGAAATGAGGAGAGCCACCATGGACCAGTGTTTGCTTAGGTAAGTGCTCGTCGTGTCTGATGCTGTGGGCCCTAGGGGGAGGGAAGCAAGTGGTACCATGGATCTCCGCTTCCCCCCTATCCAGGCTATGGTTTCTTCCAAGCATTGCAGAATCTGTACATAGTAACAGTTCCCGGAAACCCTGTTTCAGCCTTGGTTCTTCCGACCAGGCTATTGGCCATCATGTGGGCTTCCAGGACTTTAGCCTACCTCTGCCCTTTGGCTGCAGAGTTCCCCTACAGACAGCTAGTCCATTCAGGCAGACAGGTGCCTGGGATGGCCACTCAGCCCATCAGGCCTGAGGGATACATTGGTTCCCCCACTTGGGACAGTGGAACCTTGTGTGCTGGGCCTGAAACCCAGACCCTGGGTTCTAAGAGGGACAAGAAGGGGACCTGGTGGCTGAGTAGATGGAGGCAGCCAGGCACCTGACCTGATGTGTTTATTTCTCTTATAGTGTCTTCACTGCATTTTTTTTTAAATATTAAAGGACAGAAAGAACCACTTAAATGAACAAAAAGAAAAAAACCACACACACACAACCCAGCACAAAGTCGACAATGGATTTTGTTTCTTTGATTTATTTTTGCCAATGGCAAAAGGACAAGATGTCCTTAGCACTGAGGGTTCCTGCCCCTCGCCTTGCCCACTGCTCCTAACCTGAAGGCTGCCAACACGCCTCTGAGGACATTGGGTCGTACTCCAGCTGCCTGTTCTCACCACCGCCCACCATGTGCCGCGCTGCCGTTTGGAGGTGCCTGAAGAGCTTGCGCATCAGGGAGAGGTTTGGCCACTCAAAGACAAGTTCCGTGAGATTTCGTGAGCCTTGGATCCAAGGAGACACACACACAGCTGCAGCCCCTTGGCAATGACAGTGGCCAGTGTGGTATTGGGCTTTTCCAGAGTCCCCCTGAGCATCCTGGTCTTCCCACACACATACCTGTCACCTCTGCAGAGACGTTGAGGGTGTGGTGAGACGGTGGCCATGATGCCTTTGTGTGTGTGTGTGTGTGTGTGTGAGAGAGAGAGAGAGAGAGAGAGAGAGAGAGAGAGAGAGAGGGAGAGAGAGACACCTGTATTTTTCAGAGCAGCAGGTGTCCTGCCACACCTGCCTGGCCAAGTTTCTGTTCTCATCCCCCTAAAGTCAAGGTGGGGTGGACAATGACCTCCACATCCCTCAGGGCATAGAGTCCTTGCCACCACCTGTCTGTCCCCAGATGCCATCTTCCATTCCTGATCTTAGGCAAGTTCTTGGAGTCCACTCCCAGATGGCATCAGCTCTGAGTTACCAGTTAGTTACCTGGCCCTACAGTCACCTGTGGTCACCTCGCTTTTCCAGGCCTGACTTCTGAGTAGGACCCTGGGTCAGGGCTAAATGTTGAATTTTCCCTTCCTGGTTAACACCTGGGTTTTTTTTTTTTGTTTGTTTTCTCAGTGTGTGTATTTCCTAATTTATTTACCTCTTTTTTTCCCTTTCTTTTTTTTTAATTAAAGAGCAAAACTTTTTATTACTTTGTAATTTAAAAAACTGAAAAAAAAATTACTGAAGAACTTTGGGGGGAATTTTGTACTTTTTTCCTGTGTAAATATTGGACTTTTTTGAGCTTTATTGTGGTTGTTAATTTGAAGTAATAAAGTAGAAAAGGACAAAGTGATGTAGGCCACCCTTTGTCCACCTCTTTGCTGTTGGAGTTTCTCAGCAGCTGACTTCCCAGGGACAGCCCATCAGAAAGACACTGGCAGCCTCAGGCAGCTGTGGCTGGGACCATTGTGACCTGTTGTCACTGGGTACATGCAGGGGGCTTTGCGAACTCAAGGTACACAGTATGACCTCTGACCTCTGGCTGCTGGGTGAGGAGTGTACTCGAGGTGGTATGGGGATCCAGGTCTGTACCATGAAAAGCAAATCTCTGAGGCTTTATCCTGTTATTTCCAGGAGAGTTCTGTGGGTTTGAGACACTTGTTTCTCCACCAGAAACCAGCCTGGGGTCACAGCGTTGGTGGCAGAGCCCAGGCCATCTGACCTCCCTTCCACTGACCATGGAGTTCTGTGAGAGATGATCTCACTGGCCCTGCTGAGGTCCTGATGCTGGATCATCACCCTCACTCACGTCATCTCCCTGTGTAATCCATGTCTTCATAACACAGAGGCCAATACTACAGTTTTTATCCCAGAGAGAATGAAACAAGTCCCAGTGTGCCCTGGGAGGGGAGGTGACCCCAGGAGGTTCCCCCTCAGGTGTTTCAGAGTCCTGGGCTTAGCTCAAAGGCCCTCCAGGGCTAATATTTGAATATTCTATGACCTCTACAACCTGACCTGAGATGCGATCCTGCTAGCCCCTCTTCTGTGAATGTTGGGGACAGGGATTGTTACACAACATGGACTTTAGAGTGTGTCACCCAAAGCCCTGACTTGGAGTTAGGTTGAGTGGCAGCATCTCTGCTGACTGAGGTGCTGGGGAGATGATGCCCCACCCTTCCCTATCCAGGAGGGCTGCAGCCACAGCGCATGGCCCTGAGGAAATGCAAAGCTTACCTGCTTCCTTTATACTTTCTCATACTGTGCAGCGGGTGCTATAGGGTGCTTTTTGTTCTAGAGAGGTCTCTCTCACGTAGCCCAGGCTGGTCACTGACTCACTCTGAGGCTAAGAATGGCCTAGAACCCCTCACCTTCAGGTCTGTTTCCCAAGTGCTAGGATTTACAGGCGTGTGCCACCATGCCTGGCTCAGAGTCCTAGTTCTTAATGACACGAACGTGTCTTTTTTTGCTATGTTCTTGAGTACCGTTAATATTCTAAACGGGCCGGGCGTGGTGGCGCACGCCTTTAATCCCAGCACTCGGGAGGCAGAGGCAGGTGGATCGCTGTGAGTTCGAGGCCAGCCTGGTCTACAAAGTGAGTCCAGGACAGCCAAGGCTACACAGAGAGACCCTGTCTCAAAAAACCAAAAAAAAAAAAAAAAAAAAAAAGATTCTAAACAGACTGGGCGTGGTGCGCACGCCTTCAATCCCAGCACTGGGGAGGCAGAGGCAGGTGGATCTCTGTGAGTTCGAGGCCAGCCTGGTCTACAAAGTGAGTCCAGGACAGCCAAGGCTACACAGAGAAACCCTGTCTCAAAAAAAAAAAAAAAAAAAACAGAAAATAAAGGTGCCTGCCACCAAGGCTGACAACCTGAGATCAATTCCCAAGACACCTATTTGTGGAAGGAAGGAACCTAGTCCTGAAAGTTGTCTCTGTCTACCATGTCATGCTCGCTCACTCGCTATCTCTCTCTGTCTCTGACACAAACTTTACGAAATATAATTAGAAATATAAATATCCAAAACATTTTTAATATTAATATTGCCATAAAGAAGCCTACAGCCAGGCATGGTGGTAGATGCCTTTGCTCTTAGCACTCAGGAAGCAGAGGCAGGAGGATCACTGTGAGTTCAGGCTAGCCTCGTCTACGTAGTTTCAGCCAGCCAGAGTTTCATAGTGAGACCTTGAGGATAAATAAATAAATATAAAAATGTATATATGGAGTAAATAATGTAAAAATCTTATTTGTCCTACGGATGCACCTGCAGGCATTGTTAGAGCACAGAGCACAAATGTGACTTGAAATCCTCCATCGAGTGGCTGTCTAATCAATATTAATGCGCTAGTGCTCCACCTCCCAATTTGGCTTAATTTATCTGTAGATGAACTGTTTATATATAGAAAGTCACGTTGTTAAACAAGAACCCTAATCAAGGTGGCTTGTGGTGACAAATGCAGGATGCTATGAGTCTGGGGTATGGTATGACCCTGTCGTCCCCAAACAAAAGCTAAACTCCAAAATACTGCAATCAGAGCCAGCCCTGTTCCTCCCTCAGGACAGTGGCTCATATGAGGGGAATGAAGTCAAGAGGACACATCAACCATAGTTAATTATTCAGGGCAAATAAACAAACACCAGGAAGTTTTACTCAGACTGAGGGCAGCCATGCCACCTGGTGAGTCACTGTCACTCACGCAGGAAACATAATGGTGGGACTCAAAAATATTTGCCATGTGCGAGGCAGAGGAGGAGCAGGGTGTCCAGGGATGGCTTCCAGAGAACTAGGTGTCCTCTCTGTGACCTCGGACATCATCTGAGTTTCCTCTTGTGGGAGGCGAGGTTGGTGAAGCCTGCTTCCCAGAATTCTAAAGCGTAGCTGGGCACAGGGCTAAGGTCACAGAGGGCACCTGGGCTGAGCCTTGACAACCCAGCATGGCTTGCCTCTTATAAGCCCTGATTTGTGGGTGCAGACACCAAAGCAACAAGACAGGCCCTTGTCCCTCAGCCCAGGCCTTGAACCTTCGCCCCAGCTGGGCATCTGCACACGCAGGTGAGGAAAGCGGCTCATTCCACGCTAGAGCCCACTGTGAGCCGGTCGGGGTACACGTCTCAGTGCTAGAGCCCAGAGTACATGAGGCCCTGGGGTCCGTCAACACGGGAAGGGAAGGGAAGGGAGGGGTAGGGTAGGGATGGGCAGGGTGCGGAGAGAAGATGCTTGGCCTGAGCCTTGAGATGGGAGCAGAAGGTCTCAGGATTGAGTGGGAGGGAGAACATCGTTCTCAGCAGGGGAAACCACATGTGGAAGAAAGGCTTTGTTTGCCTTGTGGGGGAGGGGTTGGGGGGTTAGTGGGAGAAGTTAGGCAATCCCAGGCAGCTGAGGAGGCTGAGGTCACATGCAGATGTGGAGGAGAACCCAGAAGGCTCTTCCACTTCCTGCAAGCAGATGGTCTTTAAAAACAAGAGAGACAAAAAACCAAGTGAGTTGGGCACAGTTGTGTGTGTGTGTGTGTGTGTGTGTGTTTGTATGTACTTGTACACGCCCACATGTGCAAACAGTTCGCATGTATGTGAGCACTCTTGTGGAGGCCAGAGGTTGATGGTGAGTGTCTTCCTCAACTGCTCACCACTTTATTTTCTGAAACAATCTGTCACTCAGCGTGGACCTCTCTGAATGGCTAGATTTATGCCAGCCTGTCTCCATTCACCCAGCACTGGTGTTAAAGGTGTGTGTTGCCAGACCTGCCTTAAAGTGGGTGCAACAAACATTCTATTGGCAGCCGTCTCTTCCAACCCCTTTTCTCTTTAAAGTGTTTTTTTTTTTAATTTCCTTTTCAAATTTATGTCTGCATCAGTGTGATGCGCACGTTCATGCAGCAGTCCTGGGCCTGGAGAAATGGTTTAGCGGTTAAGAGCACTGACTCCACCGGGCGTGGTGGCGCACACCTTTAATCCCAGCACTGAGGGAGGCAGAGGTAGATGGATCCCTGTGGGTTTGAGGCCAGCCTGGTCTACAAAGTGATTCCAAGACAGTTAAGGCTACACAGAGAAACCCTGTCTCGAAAAACCAAAAGGGGGGGAAAAAAAAAGAAAAAGAAAAAGAAAAAACCACACTGACTCCAGAGGATGGTCTTCCAGACACAGCAGCTCACAGCTGTCTGTAGCTGCAATTCCAGAGGATCTGACAAAGCACCAGTGCACATAAAAGTAAAAAAAAAAAACCATAATAAAAAGAAATGTACAACGGCCAGGCAGTGGTGGCACATACCTATAATCCCAGCACTTGGGAGGCAGAGGCAGGCAGATCTCTGTGAGTTCGAGGCCAGCCTGGTCTACAAAAACGAGTCCAGGACAGTCAAAGATACACAGAGACACCCTGTCTCGGAAAAAAAAAAAGAAAAAAGAAACGTATAGCATTTCTGTCTTAGCAAGCTCGCAGGCGTGAACGACCATCCCCCGGGCAGCTCATCTCCCCAAGCCCCTGCTTCCTCATCTGTAAAGGGACATTGATGCCCCTTCAGGTACTGCATCCCTCCTTTGCTTAACCACCTGAGTACCTGCCCGCCTGACTCTGTTGTCAGCTCCTCTGTGAGTTGGAAAAGACATTACAGATGTGCACAGGAGGCCAGCGGTGTGCTGGGAGCCTGGAGGAAGGAAAAACTAGCAAGTTATGGTCACCGTCCAGGCAGGAGGCAAGGATGCTTGGACCAGCAGCAGTTTAGCAGGGTCGGGGTGTCTGGAGGTTCTGAGATTACATTTCTGGAGGGCATGAGAACAGAGAGAGAGAGAAAGCTAGGAGGTGGGCGAGGGAGGAGCCCTCCTGGAGGAGCAGAGCTCGTAGCAGAGGCTAGAATAAAGGCGGTGGTCAGTGGGTTCAAGTAACATTGAGGCTGGCAGAAAAGAAAAAAGAGAATGCTGACTATTTTCCTTTCAGCGCCTTTTTGAAAAATATTTTTATTTATTTGAGTGTATGCGCCCGAATGAGTGTACAGCAAATGTGTGGGCAGGTGCCCTGGGAGGCCAGAAGAAGATGTCAGATCCCCTGACGTGGGAGTGGACATTTTGAACCAAACTCAGGTTGTCTGGAAGAGCAGAACCGACCATTCATCTGGAGCCATCCCTCTAGGCTCAGGACTCCTTTATTCTGTTAAGAGAGTCTCACCCAGCTGGGTGCCCATACACTACAGGCCGGTGGAATTGGGTGGTGGTCCAGTTTTCTACATCGCCTTCCAAGACAGGCAAGGCCACGCTCAGCCTACAGCAGTTGTGATGTTACAGACCCACCCTGGGGCTGTAGGGAGGAACACTGTCCCTTTAAAGAGGCCTCACCGGAGCCCCCCACGGAGCTGGTAGGTGGCAGCTTGGTTCCTCCCTGCCCTTTGGAGAATGTTTCACAGGTAATTAATACCTTTCATCCTGCACCTTCAAAGTACCTGTGATTCTGGTGAGCCCCACCCTTGCCTTTGAAGCCAAATCATTCAGGTTTACCCTGGGCAGGCAGAGACTTGGGGCACCCAGGCCTTCAGGACTAGCCTCTCGCTCCCCTTACCTGCAGGGCCGTCCTCTCTTTTCTTCCTGTTGTGACAAAATGCCAGACTGACAAAACTTAGGGAGAGAAAAATCTTATTTAGGCTCGTGTAATGGGGGTATAGCCTGTGACTGTGGGAGCATCGTGGCATCAGGCTGGTCCTCAGTCAGGAAGCGGAGAGAGAGAGCGATGCTGGTGCTCAGCTCAGTGTCTCCCTCTGTTCAGCTTATAGGACAATGCTGCCCCCTTGAGTTAAACCTTGTGTCAAGAGTCATACCCAGAGGTGTCAAGAGTCACACCCAGGGGTTCTAAATCCCTTCAACTGCACAGGGATTAGCCATCAGTTTCCTTTCCTGAAGGCCGTGTTTCCCCTGCTCTCAGCCAGCTGCAGCCTGCAGATGTGTAAAGGATCTGACCTCGGACCTGCTTCTGTTAGCAGTTAGCATGTCTGTCCGTGCCAACTGTCTGCGGAGAGCTGCACCACTCCAGCACTGTATGGGTGCCACTGGGAGACGCTGGGTTCCCAGGGATTCGTCTCCTTCTGCTGTCTGAGGACCACCTGTGTCCTAAAACATCACCACTCAACAAGCAGGGCTGCCTGGGTTTTCTCTTGCTGACCGGTCCCCACGTCAGTCAGGAGATGGGAAAGCATCTGAGATCCATCTCACAATTAGCTGTTAGACTGGCTGCGTGTAGGGCCACTCCAGGGGACCTTTGCCAAGTAACATGGCCTCCTTGTGCCTTGCTCGTTAAGCTAACAGAGCTCTGTGGAGTCTGTAACTCCGGTTCCAGGGGATGGGAAACCGTCTTCTGGGTTGGGGTTCTAGCACAAAGGGCCAGCGGCTCACCGCTGCCTATAACCGTGCAGCTCTAGAGGATCTGACACCCTCCACCCACCCCACCCACCCACTCCTGTGGCAACAAACACAGAGACACATACACATATATGCACATAATTAGGAAAATAGTTAAATATTTTTCTCTTTGTTTGGGACAGTGTCTCACTCTGTAGCCCTGGCTGGCCTGAACCTGTATGTGTAAGCCAGGCTGACCCTGAACTCTCAAGAGTCCACCTGCCTCTGCCTCTGGGGTTCTGAGATTAAAGGAGTGTTTTCCCCCATAAAATATCTTAAAGAAATTGTCTACATACACATGTTTGCACAAATGAGATAAGTGTGTGTTTTATGAATAACATTTTTTCTTTTTCTTTTTCTTTTTCTTTTTTTTTTTTTTCTTTTTTTGGCTTTTTGAGACAGGGTTTCTCTGTGTAATCTTGGCTGTCCTGGACTCCCTTTGTAGACCAGGCTGGTGTGGAATTTACAGAGATCCTCTTGCCTCTCCCTCCTGAGTGCTGGGATTAAAGATGCTGTACCACCACACCCAGCTCATTTTTTTTCTTTTGTTAAAAATGATTTATTTAGCCTGGTGGTGGTGGTGCACACCTTTAATCCCAGCAATTGGGAGGCAGAGGCAGGTGCATCTCTGTGAGTTTGAGGCCAGCCTGGTCTACAAAGTGAGTCCAGGATAGTCAGGGCTACACAGAGAAACCCTGTCTCAAAACCCAAACCAAATAAAGAATATTTATGTATGTGTATGTGTGTATATGTCAGATGTATTGACATGGGTGCTGGGAACGGAACTCTGGTCCTTTGCAAGAGCAACAAGTATTCTTAACCACCGAGCCATCTCTCTGATCCTTATCTTTTCTTTCTTTCTTTCTTTCTTTCTTTTTTTGGGGGGGGCGGTTTAAAGACAGGGTTTCTCTGTGTAGCCTTGGCTGTCCTGGACTCTCGTTGTAGACCAGATTGCCCTCAAACTCACAGGGACCCACCCACCTCTGCCTCCCGAGTGCTGGGATGAAAGGCGTGCGCCACCACTGCCCGGCTATCTTTTCTTTCTGCACCGGGGATTGAACCTAAGACCCTGTGCATGCTAAGCAAGTGAAAACCTTACTGCTGACTTATCTCCCCAGCCTTTCTTTTACTTTTTATTTTGAGAAAGGCTCTCATTAAGTTGCCCAGGCTAGCCTTGCGCTCACTCTGTAGCCCAGGCTGGCCTTGAGCTTTCAGCTTTTTGCCAAGCCCAGCTTTTCTTTCCTTCTCTTATCTTGCTTCGTCTCTCTTCCTCTCCTCTCGTTTTATTCCCTAACTTTTATTATATTTATATATTTTGTGTGTTACACGTGTCAAAGGACAACGTGTAGGAGTCTCTTCTCCCTTTTCGTGTGAGTTCTGAGGACTGAAGTCAGGCTTGGGCAGCAAGCACCTTTACATACTGAGCCATCTCACCAGCCCTTCTCTCTCTTAAGACAGGATCCCACTCTGTAGCCCAGGGTTACCTGAACTCACCACTTAGCCTAGGCTGGCTTCCAACTTGTGACAATCCTCCTGCTTCAACCTCTGGTGTGTTTGCATTTCAGGTGTGAGCTGCTGCACACAGCTTTTCTCTTTTTAAGACAGGGTCTCATGTACCTGAGGTTAGTCTTGAACTTGATATGTATCCAAAGCTGGATTTGAACTCTTGACCTTCTGTCGCCACTTCCCAAGTGCTGATGTTATAGGCATGCTTTCATCTAATGAGGTTGGCACTGGCCCTGAAAGGGAACTTCTGGTATAGCTGAGGAGACGGAGGTTTAGTCTTAGCACTTGCCTAAGGTCGCTCTGCCTGTCAGTGGCAGAGCTGGGGCTCAAACTAGGTGGTTTGGCCTTTGTACAGCCTCCAAAGAGCCACCCCATCCTGACGGCTCTACCCTACTTCCTGTTTCTCTGCTCCGGGTGAGGTTGCATTTCAGTCCCACCTCTGGTCTTTTTTTTTTTTCTGGGTGAACCTGGGGGAGGAACCTCTGCTCCCCTCTGAGGCAGTTTCCTCCCTGGCGCTCCTTCTTCCCTCTGGCTGTGATACCAGGCTCTGACATTCTCCTAAGTACCCTGGCCTCTAGGGAGCTCTCCCCAGTTACAGCCTCGCAGGGAGGGGCCTCACGTTGCATGGTATTTCTTCTCTTCGGAGACTGGCTCAGAGATGGGACCCTTATCATAAGCTGGGCCAATCAGGCAATCCTGGGACAGTCTGGAATTCTTGGGAAAGAAGTGTCCTCTCAGTCAGTGAGGTGAAAGGCCAGCTGGGAATGCAGCCAACACACACACACACACACACACACACACACACACACACACACACACACACGAAATGGGAAAGAGAGCAAGAGACCGAAGGACCCTGACAGAAAGGCACCCTGTTAACCCTGTGTGAGCCCTCAAGTCCTCTACCGCAAACTTCCTACTTATATGAGCCCATGGCTTCTTTGTTTAGCTTGGCACAGAAGATCTGATTCTTACGGAGTTTGGATTGGGGGTTTCAGCAGCTACTGCTCTGGATGCAGCAGCAAAATACTGGCAGGTGGGGGAAAACTGAGGCTCAGAGGAGCAAAGCTATATGCCTAAGGTCATTCTGAGCACATGGCTGGACCTCCTGCAGGGTACTTGGAGACACCCGGGTGACACAGAGGCTGTGGGTCTGCTGGGCCCCTCATCAGCTTGCACACCAGAGGCTTCCACTCTCTCCTCCACACTTCCCTGCCGGAAGCAGGGAGTGGTGGCGCACGCCTTTAATCACAGCACTCAGGAGGCAGAGACAGGCGGATTGCTGTGGGTTCGAGGCCAGCCTGGTCTACAAAGTGAGTCCAGGATAGCCAAGGCTACACAGAGAAACCCTGTCTTGAGGAAGAGGAGGAGGAGGAGGAGGAGGAAGAGGAGGAGAAGCTGGGAGTGGACTAGAAAAAGGGGGGTCACCTTACATTGGGCCTAGGTCTCCTTCCGTGTATTGGGTAGACTTTTTGCCTATGGCTATTTACTGAGCCAGGCATGGGAGGATGCCAAGATTAACTGATCCTGCATCCCTGCCCTGCAGAGAGTCTTTATCTCTCTCAGCAGACAGATGAATTGTGATGCACAGTGAGAAGAAAACACAGATGGGGACAATGCATCATTTCTTTAAATAACTCTTTGCTAAGTTTGAAAATATTACATGCTTTCAAAAATAAATTTTTGGGAAAAAAAAAAACCCCACTACTCATAACCCTGCCAACTAGGAGGATCCTCTGATGCCCCATCTCCTTTAGCTCTGGCCAATCTTTTCCTTTCAGCACTTTTTAAAAATGGAGTTCAAGCCAGGCTGCCACACAAACTTCTTCCTGTCTTTATCATATAATATTATTCCTAATCATTTCCTCTGCGGTAAGACTAATCAGGTTGTGAGACTATGTTTTTAGATTGTCTGATTACGTTTAATTTTGGATATATGTGAGTATGTGTGCGCGCATACACACACACACACACACGCACGCACGCACGCACGCACGCACGCACGCACGCACGCAGATGCCACGGAGGCCATGGCAAAGGTTCTGAGAACTGAATTCCCTTTCTCTGCAAGAGCAGCACATGCTTTTAACCCCAGCCTTATTAAGAGACTGGTTTTTTTGTTTTTGTTTTGTTTGTTTAGTTGGTTGGTTGGTTTGGTTTGGTTTTTCGAGAGACAGGTTTTCTCCATGTATCCTTGGCTGTCTTAGACTCACTTTGTAGACCAGGCTGGGCTTGAACTCACAGCGATCTGCCTGCCTCTGCCTCCCGAGTGCTGGGATTAAAGGCGTGCACGCGGCAAGAAACTGTTTTAAGAAGGTTAGAGAGAGATGGCTCCTCAGTTAAGAGCACTGGCTGCTATGAGGACCTGGGTTCAGTTCCCAGCACCCATATGGCCGTTCACAGCCATCTGCAATTCCAGTGCCAGTGGACCTGGCACTCTGAGGGTACCGGGCATGTACATGCTTGCAAAACACCCTTGCACATAGTAATAGTAATAATAATAATAATAGTAATAATAATAATAGTAATAATAATAATAAAATAATAAACAAGATAAGTTGTTTTATTATCCACAGTGAGTATCATTGTGTGGATCACTCAACATCTTTAGCTTTTCTTCAGTGGCTGCCAAGTTGTTTCTAATGTTTCTTTTGGTGAAAAAAACAAATGGAACAGAACAGGGAGCTATCTGGGCAGCTAAGGAAGATTGAGGCCAGTGTGAGCTACAAGGTAAATTCCAGGCTAAACTGAGCCACAGAATGAGGCCCTGCCTCCAAAACAAAAATACCAGAAGAGTAGCTGCGGCATAGCTCACTGGGGCGCAGCAGTGTGCCCTGCATGCAGGGGCATAGCTCACTGGGGCACAGCGGTGTGCCCTGCATGCGGGGGCATAGCTCACTGGGTGCAGCGGTGTGCCCTGCATGCGGGGGCATAGCTCACTGGGGCGCAGCGGTGTGCCCTGCATGCGGGGGCATAGCTCACTGGGCGCAGCAGTGTGCCCTGCATGCGGGGGCATAGCTCACTGGGGCGCAGCGGTGTGCCCTGCATGCGGGGGCATAGCTCACTGGGTGCAGCGGTGTGCCCTGCATGCGGGGGCATAGATCACTGGGTGCAGCGGTGTGCCCTGCATGCGGGGGCATAGCTCACTGGGTGCAGCGGTGTGCCCTGCATGCGGGGGCATAGCTCACTGGGTGCAGCAGTGTGCCCTGCATGCGGGGGCATAGCTCACTGGGTGCAGCAGTGTGCCCTGCATGCGGGGGCATAGCTCACTGGGTGCAGCAGTGTGCCCTGCATGCGGGGGCATAGCTCACTGGGTGCAGCGGTGTGCCCTGCATGCGGGGGCATAGATCACTGGGTGCAGCGGTGTGCCCTGCATGCGGGGGCATAGCTCACTGGGCGCAGCAGTGTGCCCTGCATGTGGGGGCATAGCTCACTGGGCGCAGCAGTGTGCCCTGCATGCGGGGGCATAGCTCACTGGGGCGCAGCAGTGTGCCCTGCATGTGGGGGCATAGCTCACTGGGTGCAGCAGTGTGCCCTGCATGCGGGGGCATAGCTCACTGGGTGCAGCAGTGTGCCCTGCATGCGGGGGCATAGCTCACTGGGGCGCAGCAGTGTGCCCTGCATGCGGGGGCATAGCTCACTGGGTGCAGCAGTGTGCCCTGCATGCGGGGGCATAGCTCACTGGGCGCAGCAGTGTGCCCTGCATGCGGGGGCATAGCTCACTGGGCGCAGCAGTGTGCCCTGCATGTGGGGGCATAGCTCACTGGGCGCAGCGGTGTGCCCTGCATGCGGGGGCCCTGGGTTCTAGCCATTGCAGCGAAGGAAATGAACAAGGGGGGCCTGGGAGTGGCGGTACATTCCTGTAATCCCAGCACTCGGGAGGCAGAGGCAGGTGGATGGATCTCTGTGAGTTCGAGGCCAGCCTGGTCTACAAAAGAAACCCTGTCTCCAAAAAAACAGAAGAAAAAAAAAAAAAAAAGAAAAGAAAGAAAGAAAGAAAAGAAATGAACAAGGATGAAAAGGAACAAGAAGTTAGTATCTGCTGTGGTCCCTGAAGGAAGCTGGTGGTTCCCAGAATAGAAAGGGGGTGGAGCTGCGGGTGGAGAAAAATGGGCAGGTGTGACAGAGAATGGCCTAGAAGTTGAAGCAGGCTGAAGCAGGGTGGTGGCCACAGAAACGGAGAGAAGCTAGGGGAGGGATGAGAGATCTTTGAATAGGAAGAACAGGTGGAAGGCTGAGAATAGGTTTGCATGCAGCAGGGGAGGGCTGTGTTCTTACCTTCGCTTTTACATCTGTCTGTCTGTCTGTCTGTCTGTCTGTCTGTGTGGGGGAGGAGAGGGGCTCACATGCCACAGTGTCCTATTGGAGGTCGGTTCTCTCTTTCCCTCATGTGCGTTCAGGGGGGTCTAACTCCAGTCAGTCCTCAAGCTTGGCAGGAAGCGCCCTCCACAGCGAGTCAAGCCCGCTTGCTGGCCCTCAGCTTTTCCGAAGGCCTAAGTAATGAGGGGAGCTTTTCCTTCCAAAGAGGCTCAACCAGCTCCCAGTGCACACAGCCCAAAGCTCTGTCACCAGGTCAGGTAACTTTGTGTTTGGGGGCCCTTTCCTGACAATGCCTGCCTAAAAATACCCACCACCTGCCTGTGCTCCTGCCAGACAAGGCCTCTGAAAGTTGAGAACCATGAGCACCCCTGGGGTGCAGGGACTAAGAATGTGCATTTGGATATAGTTTGTGCCAACAGCTCCGAAGTGGGCAGGGACTAACAAACTGGCTCTGGTTTGGAAGTGCTGCAGATGTGGTGACAGTGGCAGGCAAGGACTTTGCCCAGAGGGGTTAGGAAATCTGGAGCAGGATCTATCTAGGAAGTTGTGAACAAATGAGGGTTTCAAACCTGGGTTGGGAAGAGGTCATTCTTTCTTCCTGTTTGTTTGTATGTTCGGAAGACAGAGTTTCTCTGCGTAGCCCTGGCTGTCCTGGGACTCACACTGTAGGCTGGCTTTGAACTCACAGAGATCTGCTTGCTTCTGCCTCCCTGGTTTTGAGATTAAAGGTGTACACCAGCCCTGCCCATCTTATTTATTTATTTGTTTGTTTGTTTGTTTTTTGAGTGACTGCCTCACTACGTAGCTATAGCTGATGTAGAAGTTGCTACACAGACCAGGTTGGCCTTGAATTCACAGAGATCCACTTAACTTCTGCTTCCCAAATGAAGCCATTAAAAGCATGTGCTACTATACCTGGCTTTTCTTCTTTAAAAATATTTAGTGTGTGTGTGTGTGTGTGTGTACCTGTCTCTGTGTGTGCCTCTAGGTCAGAGGACAACTTGTAGGTTTTCTCCTTCTATCATGAAGGTCCTGGAGGTTGAATTCAACGTTGTTGAGTATCGCTACCGATGTTCTGCCTTGCATCCTGCAGGGGGCTTTCCCTTAGGACCTAGATGATATTGTTATTATTACTATCTTTTTTTTTTCCCCGAGACAGGGTTTCTCTGTGTAGCTATGACTGTCTTGGACTCGATTCGTGGACCAGGCTGGCCTTGAACTCACAGGGATCCACCTGCCTCTGCTTCCCGGAGTGCTGGGATTAAAGGCATGGGCCACCTCTGCCCACCAAGACCTAGATACTGTATTTGTCCACCTTACAGATACTTTCTGCACATGTTCACCACACCAACCTCTGTCCTGAGTACTGGCTTATGTCAGAATAAAAAAAAAATCTTTTTTCTTTTTGTCCTTGGCTGCCTTCACCTTTCCTGGAGAGACATGAAGAAACATCTACTCACTCCAGGTATAAGACCAAATACGGAGCAAAGGGATGATTCTGCTCAGTCTACCTTGGTGAAGCAATGAGTCTGTTACAGCTGCTTACAGGAGCAAGGATGATTGGGGGGAAAAAAGTTCCAATCCAGCGTGGATAATGACCTCCCCATAGCTCTATAAGAATGCCCATCCCTTCTATTAATTGTCTACCTCCTAAACACTCTAATACTCCCGGAAGCCATTCAGCAGGTGGTGTGGAGTTACAGGGTACAGCTCTCAGAACCCCTCCCCCCCAGGTTGCTGCAAGTAATCCCAATAAACTCTCAGGTTCAGGGAGGGAGAGCTGTGTGGAATCTTTGGTCTGCTGCGGGTGCCCTCCTGCTTGGAGCATGTGGGTGCCTGTTTACATCTCCCCAGAAAACATTAACGAACAGTCTTTCTGGAACTTACCAGTCTCCTGGAAGAAGATGAGCAATAAGATGATTAAAAAACTGATCGATACATGGTAGAAATTAAATTTTATTGGGAGGACAGGGCACACAGTGAAGTGTTCCCTATGGAGGGCCTGTGAGGGCTCAGCAATCTCACTCCGGTAGGAGATTTTTGTCTCAGAACAATCCTGCTTCAGCTTCCTTGGCAAGGCTCGGCATGGCTCGGGAACCTGCAATCCCCGGAGAGGGGATGCAAGTGGAAAGGTTTAGAACCTAACCTCCTGTACCTGACTGTAGGGACAAGAGGCTAGGGGTCCAAGGTCAGGCATGCCTGTCGAGGGAGAGTGCCAGACTAAGGCCTGTGCAGATATTTACTTGGAATGGCATGGAATTAATTAGTGAAGGGTTTTGAGCAGAGTATTATAGTTCAACTTGATAACTTGATTATTGTTGATTATTATTATTATTATTATTATTATTATTATTATTATTATTATTATTATTATTATTATTGTTGTTGTTGTTGTCATTGTTTATTGTGGTACAAAGGATCAAACCGAGGGACTGTTGAATGCTAAGCAAGTTCCTCGGCTGAGTTAGATTTTAAAGGAACCCCTTTGGTCCCCACATTGACACAGACCCGTAGAGGACGAGGTCTTAGGTGAGGCTCACAATACCTGGGCAGAGAGCCTGGACCACATGGCACTAGTGAAGTGGGCTGGAGGAGGTCAGAGTCTAGGGATACAGGATGTCCTGTCAGGAGGCAGGTGGAGCCAGGCGGCGTGGGGGAGGGAGCGAGGGGGACGGGGAGGGGGGAGGACGAGGAGAGGGGAGGGCGAGGGGCGGCGACAGGGGACCGAGAGGGGACCTCATGGATGGTTCCAGACCTTCTTCTGACTTGGAGACTGGAAGTAGGGATGGGGGTTGGAGGGGTGCCGTGAGGAAACGTGTGTGGAAGGGGAGGCAGCTGAGCTCTCTAAGTAAGAGGCGTCGGTAGACAGTTGGAGCTGGAGATAAAAATAAACTTGGCTGCATATTACGCATTTCAGTCAGCTGGGTAAGACGTGGGGACCTCTCAAATCAAAATGGGGTGGGGGCTGGAGTGGGACCTCCAGAATTAGGTTAGTTTGGCTCCTCGGGAGCTGGGTGGAGTGGTGCTTTGCAGTTTCATTTTGCGCAACTACACAAAACGCTTCGTGGAAGTCCGTTTCATAGTCCCACACCCACCATCCACGTCGCAAACGGCCACTTAGAACTCGTTTCACTTTCAGCGTAGGCGCAGATAGGGCTTTGAGAATTGAAGCGCTTAGCCAGCCGGTGAATGTCCAGGGCAGTCTTGAACCCCGCGGGTCAGTATGTGCAACCCAGGACTGCGGTAGGTGAGACTCGGAAGTCTGGGCTTTAGGTCTCTCCCAACGTATCTGCGAGTTGCTAGGGGACCGAGCTGTCCTCCAGACCCGAGATTCGCGCGTGGGCAGTCGCAGCGCGCGGCCCCTTTAAGGCTAGGCGAGTGACCTCAGCCGCGTGCTCCGGCCCCGCCCCCGCTAGCTGCGTTCCGACTGCGCAGGCGCGGCGCGGCGGTACCCGGCGGCGGGGCTCTGGACGCGCCAGCGGCGGCGGAGAGACCGGGCTGCGGCGCCGCCTGCTCCGCCTGCAGTCGCCAGTGCCATGGGCTCCTGAGGTACCCGGGCGGCGGGATGCTCGGGGACAGGGCGGGGACTACGCCTTTGAGACAACCCCACGCTGGGGACTTCCCGCGGGGTGGAAAGGACTCAGAGGCCCCCAGTGCGGCCCGTGGGTGTGCCCGCTCCGCCAGCGTGGCGGGCCCCTGAGTGTAACTGGACCTGCCCGTGGGGGAACAGGGGTGGGCGGCGCGGGGCCCAGCCTTTTACCGGTGGGACTGTGAGCGCCGCGGTGGGTGTGCTGCAGCCTGGCACAACCGAACGGGGTTGGGGAGGCGCCGGTCCCCAGTGCGGTGGCCTTGACGCGGCGGGGTGGTCGGCCCTTGAGGCGGTACGTGTATAAATGGGGTATGTGTGCCTGCTTTGCACTCGGGTCAGTAGATTTGGAAGGGGACAGATAGGAATCCGAGGCCCCCAGGATGGGATGTTGGTGTTCCTCTAGAGACTGGTTTGGGTGTGAGCATCCGACCTGTGTGTTGTGCCTATTTTCCTGGGCACGCCCTTGGACACCTTGCTTGGATAGGACGCTGGGGCTAAAAGGCTCCAGGCAGTGGCAAGGCAAGGAAGTCTGGGGTATGGGGCTCGGATTTCTAGTCTGTAGCCTTTCTAGGGAACTGTATGGGGCGTGATAGCTCATCCTCCCTTGCAGGCCTTGGTGGGGTGATGCTTGACTTATACCTGTGTGTGAGATGAAGGCCCATGTATTATTCATCTGACTGCCAGGTGCTTTATGTTAAGGAGATAAGTAGCAATCTGTGCCCTGGAGGCAAGTGCTGCAGACTTAGCCAACACACACACACACACACATACACACACACAGCTGCAGACTTAGCCAACACACACACACACACACACACACACCCCACCCCCAGCAGGGGAGGTGCAGGTCTCAAGAGGTCTAGTTTTCTTGACAGGCTGGTTATGACATTCTTCTCCTTGTCAACAAGTTTGGTGGGCCCTGGGGTTCTGCACATCTGAACATGTGTGGTGCCGGAGTTGGAACCCTAGGGTGGGTGGGTGGGTGGAGCCCCAGAAGCCAGGCTGGGTGCTCACCTGCACACAGATAGGATGATCCAGGCGTCCGGGAACTGCTTGGGCAGAATCAGACTTAGAAATAAATAACTACAGGGATCCCAGAAACAAAAGGCAAAGGCGGTGTGGTGCAGAGATGGGTTTAGTGCTGGCTGGGGAGGGGGGCAGATGGGCAGGCCAGCAAAAATAAATAAATAAATACATAAATAAATAATACTTCAGCACAAAAAGACAGTTGAGCCGACGCTGGGTGACTGACATTCCTTCGAGGCTTTTTGCTTTCCATGCATATTTTCCCAGTTTGTTCTCACAGCAGCTGTGTGAGTAAAGTATCGTGCATAGTTGTGGTTGAGGAAACTGAGGCAGCAGGTCGAGGGGAGCGTTGGGGGATTGACTAGTGACTCACTTGTCATTGTGATACTAGTAGTCTCTGGTAGGGTCCGTCATCCCTGAGTCAGGGCCTGCGTCTTGCCAAGTTGCCATGTAACTTTCCTGAGCATCTTTTGTGTGCCAGGCTCAGGGCTGTCCCCAGTCCCAGCTGCGCCCATTGCTTTCCTTGACGTCCCCGGAGTAGAACATGGAGCAGCAGGCTGTGGTACCTGCCTCTGGAGGCTCCCAGTCTGCTGGGGAGGTAGACATACATGGTGACCCCATTGGCCAGTATGAGTAGAGAGGCACTAAATATCGCCCCCCAAGAACCATAGGTGCCTTGGGTGTCCTCACGCAGTCCTCAGGGATAGGTTTAAGTTGCTCCCAGGATGGGTTGTAGTAGGAGGAAGTAGAAGAGCTTCCAAGTGGGAAGGGTGTGAGTGACCGCCTGTGGGAAGGGTGTGAGTGACCGCCTTGTCCCAGTTCGGGCCATTGGCTGAGTTCTGTGGACCTGGACTCCCATCAGCAGGCTGCTTTCTTCATTCCCCCCTCTTTTTTGTCCTTGTACTCACTCATGTCCCCAGGCACTCCAGACAGGCAGTGCGCCACTGAGCCAGGCCCTCAGCCCTCTCCCACTTTGTGTGTCTTTGAGGTTTTGCTCCTGTTTGCCAGCTGGCCTGCCCAGTTCTCTCCCCGAGAGGGGCTCAGTGCTATTTCCAGTCCCTGCTGTGCTCATTTCTCTCTGTACGCTCCCTGGAGTAGAAACTGCTAGGCAAGGCTGGGTACAGCCCTTTTATTGTTTTGAAAGAGAGTAGCAGCAAATGAGACTGGGGAATTTGGTGTGAGTGCTGGGAGGCCTGGAGTTGGACCGCAGGGTTCTTTCTGTGTGGGGTCTGACCCAAGACCTTGGCCTAGGCTTTTGGGGGTAGCAAATGCTTACTGAATACCTCCTGTGTGCCCCAAATTTGCTGGCCACCAGGGAAGAGATGCCAGAGACCTTGATTTCCCCCTGTCAAAGGCAGTGGTTGGCTAAGGTAGCCTAGCATGTAACTAATACATTTGAAACAGTGTTCTACCTGGGGCAGGAAGAGGGCTCTGAGGGAGCCCCGAGGACAATAGCGTCAACAGCTTGTTTCTTGAGCACTTACTGCGTGCCAGGCACAGGTCAAAGTGTTTTCATTTTCATGTCATCCTCACCATCCCCTGAGGTAGGGCTGCCGCCTTTTATATCACAGGTCACTTGGTCCGACCTGCGAGTCTTGCTGTTCCCCTCTCCCCCTAAAAGTGTGTCCAGTGCCCTCCTGGTCCTGAAGGACTGGGGTTGCAGGACTGAGGAGGGTTCTAGGCAGCAGAAGCCCTAAACAGACGTGGAGGCCTGTAATGCTTCCCCTCTCTGAGGGTTTTGATCTGATCCCGGTGTGGTCAACAAAGAGCCTTTGACCGCTAGGGAGGAAGTGAGCGCACAGCCCTGTGTTGTAAAGGCCGTATCACAGCCCTGCATCTTGCTTCCTTCGTTCTGGCACATAACTCCAAGATGACCTGCCTCCTTCCTGTTTGCTGCCTTTTGGTCCCTGGGGTCTCTTTATTGTCTGCTTCTGTTTTTCTTTTGCATCTTCTGGACTGAAGGTCACTGTGCCCCAGGCCAGGCCTCTGCTCTCCTGCTGGCCTCTTCTGACACCTGACATCTGGCTCCACTGACAACAACTAAGTTTTTTGTTTTTCTTTTGAGACAGGGTCTCATGTATTCCAGGCAAGATTCAAATTAACTGTGTGGCTGAGGATGACCTTGAACTTGTGGTCCTCCTGCCTTTACTACCCAATGCCTAGGATTACAGGCATAAGCCACCTGCCCAATTTATGTGGTCCTTCACATGCGGGTGTGTGTGTGTGTGTGTGTGTGTGTGTGTGTGTGTGTGTGTGTGTGTGTGTAGAGGGGCACTTCACCTGCTGAGCCAGCCCTGAATTTGTTTTTCTCCCAGGTCTCCTGGGGTCATAGGTTCTCATGTCACCTTGGGAGGTGTGGTCTGTCACCCCCCATGCTTGCAGCCCTCAGCTCTATGAATACAGGCAGAAAGGAGCTGGGGTTGGAGCCAGCATTGGAGCCAGGCAAGCTAGGTGTGTAGCCCTGTGAAGACTTGCCCGTTCTGCTTTGCTAGGTGCCAGGCTGGCTGGCCTCTGGTACAGTGACTTGCCAGTCTGTCCAGAGTTTAAGGAGTTGGATGTCATCCCTTCTCTGGACAGAGGCTGAGATTGTACTCCACTGGGGGCTCTCTGTGGGGGTCTTGCTGGAGCACAGCCGTGTGAGGAGGGGGGGCTGATGGTCTGAAGGACACGAGCAAGCTTGAGGGTTGGGGGAGAATGCCCAGGGGTGCCTTAGGATAGGCAGTTGTGAGTTGAGGGATCTGGGCCAGCGAGATGGCTGGTGAGTAAAAGCCCTTGTTATGCAAGGCTAAAGACCCAACTTTGATCCCAAGAGCCTGTGGTGGAAGGAGAGAACCCACACCCGAAAGTTGTCCTCTGAGCCAGTCAGATAAAAAGTTGTCCTCTGGCACTCATGTGTACACACACACACACACACACACACACACACACACACACACACGTAGTAATAAAACTACATTTTAAAAGTAGGGTCTTTGAAAATGCCAGAGCAGGAGAGAGGGAGCTAATGAGCTGAGCAGTTCTGGTGACCTGGAAAGAGAATTAGGAATCTCAGGTCAAATCCTTGCTTTTATTAGCACCGTGTCCTTGCTTACCAGGTATAATTCATGGTAGCCAGGCATGGTGATGAATGCCTTTAATCCCAGCATTCTGGAGGCAGCGGCAGATGGGTCTTTGTGGGTTCTAGGCTAGCCTGCTCTATATAGTAGGCTCCAAGACAGCCAGACTGCATAGTGAGGCTTTATCTCAAACAATAAAGCAAGTGATAGATAGTGGTATTAAGGCTGGAGAGATGGCTCAGAGGTTAAGCACACCGACTGTTCTTCCTGAGGTCCTGAGTTCAATTCCTAGAAACCACATGGTGGCTCACAACCATCTATAATGTGATTTGATGCCCTCTTCTGGCCTGCAGGTGGACATGAAGACAGCACTGTATACATAATAATAAATAAATCTTTAAAAAAAAAAAAAGAAGAAGAAGATAGTGCATGCCTTCAATCCCAGCACTCGGGAGGCAGAGGCAGGTGGATCACTGTGAGTTTGAGGCCAGCCTGGTCTACAAAGTGAGTCCAGGACAGCCAATGCTACACAGAGAAACCCTGTCTCGAAAAACCAAAAAAAAAGAAAAAAAAAAAGATAGTGGTATTGTTGTACATTATGTGATCCTATTTCTTGGGAGGTTGAGGCAGGAGGATGAGTTCAAGGCCAGCCTGAAGAAGGACTGGAGCTGGAGTTTGCCTCTTCTGTAGAATGCAGGTACCAACAGCAGAGCATTATAGGACCACCATGACCCAGTGTTTGCACCAGTGCACAGCGTGTGGATAGGAGCTAGAAGTCAGCCTTGGATGCTGTTCCTCAACTGCCTTGTTTCTTTCTTTCTTTCTTTCTTTCTTTTTTTCTTTCTTTCTTTCTTTTTTTTTTTTTTACAACAGGGGCTCTAACTAGGACCTGGGGCTCCTACGCTAGGTAGGCTGGCAGGGAGCCCCAGGGACCAGCCTGTCTCTCCCTTCTAGCCTGGAATAACAAGCATGCACAAACATGCTTTTTGTGTGGGTGCTGGGGATCGAACTCAGGTCCTCTAGCTTGTGTGGCCAGTACTTACCGACCAAGCTCTCTTCCCCATCTTCACCAGGTTTTGCTCTTTCCCCACAGGCTATTGAATTTCTCTAGGAGTCCCGTGTGTCAGGCATAATGTGGGGAGCTGCATCCAGCTAGGGAGAGGGTGGGCAGCTGCAGGATGATTACAATTGTCATGGGTGCTTTGCGGGTACTTTCATGCTGATACAGTGACAGTTACGATGTCACCATGTGGAAAGGTAGAGAAAGTGGGTTCAGGCAGAGGGGACAGCTCACACAGTGACCTGAGCCCATGCCACAAACCAGCCACGAAGCCCTACAGGCCTGCCACGCGTGCTCACTGAAGGTGCTTCCTGCTTCACAGAGGCCAGAAAGGGAGAAGTAGAGTGAGGAGCACCATGCGGGGAACGGGGAGGCCTCGGTTTAACTCTTCACACCTCCTGGGCTGCTTCTGCTCTATGAGTTGTGCATAGATGCCTTGCACAACACACACTGAGAAGTCGCTGGCCGCATTTTTAAAAATTTATTAAGTTTTATTTTGTACGCATGAGCGTTTGTATGTGTGCACGTGTACTGTATACCCAGGGGGTTAGAAGAGAGTACTGGATCCCCTGGCCTGGAGTTACAGATAACTGCGAGCTGCCATGTGGCTGCTGGGGACTGGCCTGATCCTCTGCAAGAGCAGCAAGTGCTCCTAAGCCCTAAGCCGTCTCTCCAGCCCCAGCCAGCAGTAGTCTCAACAGCCACTCCTGGAGCTCTGCTTTTCTTTTTTCTTTTTCTTTTTTGGTTTTTCGAGACAGGGTCTCTCTGTGTTAGCCTTGGCTCTCCTGGACTCGCTTTGTAGACCAGGCTGGCCTCGAACTCACAGCGATCTGCCTGCCTCTGCCTCCTGAGTGCCAGGATGGCGGAACTCTGCTTTTCAAAGCCCCAGAGAGGAGAAAGCCACGTGCAGAGGGTGCTCAGGAGCTGGACTTGGCCCAATCACTCAGGCAGCATGGCCCAACTGTGGCGTGAGAGCAACATAGCCCGCTGTCATGTGGCTTCCAGTGGGTGCCTTCAGTTAGCAGCGGCTCACTGCCTGAGTGCAGGTGCTGGGCGGTTTTGAGTGAGCAAATGGAACAGTGGATGGCCAACGGCACTGCCACTCAGGAGGAAGCTGAGATTACCCTTGAAATGTGATGGCTCCTCCATGGTCATCAGAACAGGCTTGTCCTGTGTGTTTCCTTCATTTATTATGTTTTGTTTTGTTTTTTGAGACAGGGGTTTCTCTGCATAGTCCTGGCTGTCCTGGAACTCATTATATAGGTCAGGCTGGGCTTGAACTCACAAAGATGATTTGCCTCGGCCTCCAAAGTGCTGGGATAAAGGTGTGTGCCACCATGCCCAATGATTTACTTATTTTAGACAAGGTCTCCCTGTATATCCATGGCTGGCCTGGAACGCTCTCCATTGAGTAGGCTAGCCTTAGACTCACAGAGATCTACCTATCTCCGCTTCCCAAATTCTGGGTTTAAGGGTGTGTACTATCCTGCCTGGGTTTGCTTGTTTGTGGCAAGATGTGATGTAGCCCAGGCTGGCTCGGACTCCTGATCTTCTTGCCCTCTCCTCCTGACTGCTGGTATGCACTGCCATGCCCACACAGAACAGGATTGTTTGTTCCAACATTGGGGGCCAGCAGTGCCCTTTATCCACCTACAGGGGGTGAGGGAAGTCTCGGGCTTGTGAGAAGCAGGAAGCCCAGCAGACACCTCCTTTTCCTTCTCAGGGATGGAAACTGGAGGGGGAAGATCCCACCCAGAAGGCCTTTGTGTCTAAGCCGGGTCACTTCCAGCTCTTCTGGGCTAGAGTCACACGAGAAGAGGTGAACGCAGATGGCGAGGTCTGCAGTTTGCGGCTGTGCTGCAGCCTGTGACCTGCCGGTGCCAATGGAGTGGCTCCTGTTGATTAAAGCACCTGGGCTACTCGGGACCCCATTTCAACCCCTCCACACCTCCTGGAACAGGAGGAATTGCCTTTGAGTTTGATGTTCATTCTAGGTGGGAGCTTACACTGTCTCGCCACAGGTAGAGAAGAGGGAAGGTCCTGGTGCTTTGCTTGAAGTTCAGTGGGAAAGATGAGGCTCCCAGCCTCCATCCTGGCCAACGCTGAGGTGTGGAGGGTGGGCAGGGCGTCGGCAGAGCCAGAAACTGGAGTACTGGCCTTGGCAGGCCTCTTGCTGTTTCTGAGCTTCACTCCACAGTGGGCATCTTACCCCCTCTGCCCACCTTCCTGTGCCAGGTGGGTTCCCAGGTCACCAGGGTGAGAGGTTGGCAGGTCACATGGTTGTGAAGAAGGGTCCACACACATCTGCTGTTTCCTTCAGAACCTCGAGTCTGAATGGTGATCTTGTGAAGACTATTCCTCCTGCTGAGACTACCAGGTCCTTGACCTGGGTGTGATGCCTCTCCCAAGATGGCTGCTCCCGCCTCTCCCCTTCCATCCTGAGACAGTTACGTCTGTCACCCCAAAGGGGATTTTTAGATCACACAGCCCATCCACCTTAACTGACATATATCTCTACTTTTCTCCTGATGAACCCGCACGAACAAGCTGCACCAAGAGAGGCTCTGTCCTGTGGCAAATGGCGGCAAGGGCCTCCACTCTGGGTGCAGCTCTTCTCCAGGGCCCATGGTCATTTTTAGAAAAGCTCTGAAGGCGCTGAAGTAGCCTGCTCTCCATCTCTGTTTATATCCTGTTGGCAGCGAGTGGGGGATCCCAGCAGCACCCAGTGTGGGTGTCTGCACTGCACTGTGATGGGTGTTAGCAAAGGTGTGGTATGTCATCTTTTATATTATTAATATTGGCATGTAGTTACCCTAATTCTGTCCTCAATATGATTTGTGTAGGGTTTTGTAAATTACACTTCCCGGTGGCCTTGGCCCTGAGAATCATTATTCTTATTCTGAGACTCAGAGGATGAATTGCCTATGGCCTAGGAAGGAAGTACCAGGCTTTCTGGCGCTTCCTGGCTTGAGTGACCACTAGTGTTGCTCTTCCTCAGAACCTGCAGCCTTCTGGGAAAGCCTGCCATACCAAGTTGCCGGAGATGGAAAAGTAGCAGCCAGGAGGTAGCGGCTGTCCGCTCTGCCTAGGGTGGGCTGATGAGCCAGCACTGTATGCATGGTGATCATGTTAACTGGGGAGGGAGGGAGGCTCTGCAGACAGTGGGCCATGTGGAGCCCACCTAGAGGCCTGGGGCAGCACTGAGGAAGGGTGAGTCTTCTTGAGTGCTTTGGGGTCCTGACTCACCTCCAGGAAGCATCGTATGATGCATTGAGTGTTACAGTTGAAGGGAGCAGGAATGTGACCATCTGGATCTATAAAGGCTGAATCTTTGCTTCATGAAACAGCCGCCCTAGTGCAGCCAGCGGACTGCTAACTGTCACTGTGGGAGCAGAGCCCGCACGCGCGCCTATGGGGGCCTGTCTGCTTCTCTCTAGCAGAGGCCTGGCCTCCTCAGCCGGGGTCAGGGACCCTTTCCTTTCATGCACACTTTCTAGTGCTGGGCCTGATTTGGGGAAGAGGAAGCCCCACCCTGCTGGTGACAGGTTCTCAGTTGCCCTCATTCTTGGGGTAGGGGTGGGGGGCACTTTCTTCATCCATGACTGACTGGCTTAGGTAGGGTGGATGTTGGGTACATGAGTTATGTAACAGTTAGTGATGGACCAGGAGCAGGGAGGGTGAATGTCGTGTAGTGTGAGCACTTGCATGACTGTGATGTCCCCACAGCTTTGGCAGGGGGCGTGATGAGAGGTGCTTTTCTCCTTCTTGGGGAGGCTAGACTGGAAGCTAGAGACCCTCCGCTCTCTGTCCCACTCTTCCTTACCCCTCTGCAGGGTGGTTCCTTCACTCAGGCACGGCAGTTCTCTCTGGCTGTCTTGTGACCTGTTTGTGTCCATCAGGGCACCGAGCCGGAGCCACGGAGGGCTGATGGTCTAGGCCTAGTCTTTTCATTCTTCCATTTTGGCAGTGCTCGAGATAGACCCCAGCACCGTGCATTGCTAGGCAAGGGCTCTACCACCGAGCTCCACCCCAGCCCCGAGTCTCCTTACAGTGTAAGTGGGGAGAGCAGGCTTACGGCAGAGCATTGAGAAGGCTGAGCCTGGTCCATACCATGCCCTCACGCGGAGCCCTGCTTGTTGAAAACTCAGGCTTTCTCTTCCGTCTCCCCAGCAGAGTCCTCAAGTGTCGTTCCCAACACCAAGGTTTGTTTCCTAGGTGGACAACTTAAGTGTACTCCACCTCTGCCTCACTTGCCGCCAGAAGCTGCATGAGGGACTGGCCTGCAAAAGTGTTACCATGTAAGCCGAGCGAGCCGTGGGTTTACACGGCTGGGCATTGCTGCTGCTTTTGAAATAGCTGAAGATTGGACTCAACCTCAGTGTGTCTTTACAGGGAGGCACAATATGATCTGTGCCACCATGGACTACTGTGCAGTCACAGCAGAGGCAACAGCGGGCTCAGAGGCCGGTGCAGATAAACCGCTGAGTGGCAGGTGGGGCACGCTATGTCTAGAAGCCCCTCTGTGACATGGAGGAAGTGTTCCCGTCTGTAGAGGAACTCTGGGGACTGCGATGCCTCTGGGGTGGGGTGTGCTGGTGCTGGCCATTGCTTGCTGAATGTCCTGTGTGCCTTCTTCCACCTGCAGGGAACCTGCAGGCTCCCGAACCTGCCCAAGGCTGGCTCTGAACTCCTAGGCTCAGTGATCTTGCCGCCTCAGCTTCCTGGGTGCCACCAAGCCAGCTCCCCGTGTATTGCCGATGGCTGAAACCTGTGAATGTTATATCCCTTGCAGAAAATCAAACAGGCTTTTCCTTTGCCCAGTGAAAGCTGGCCGGGCCAGGCCAGCTCTTCATAGACAGCCAGCCTCACTTAGCCCCTGACCTCATCCAGTGAAAATACACAAAAGAGTCTGAGCAGGTGCGAGGCTTCCTTAGTAAGCAGGACCTCCTGCTCCCACTGTTGTTGGCTTGCTTTGTCATTTTAAATCCCTGCTGCAGTGGTCAGCTCCCTTCCTCTGAACCCTTCAGGGTTTCCCATGGGCAGCTAAAGCCCTGGTTATCCAGGATCCCTCTGTAGTGGCCCCTGAGCCATGCTTGCTTGAGAAACTGGGTTTTACACCACTGGCGTCCTTGGCGCCCCACCTCCATGCCTGTGCTCACCCGGCTCCTTGGCTACTGCCCGTCCCTCCATAGCAACTCCGGTGCCACCAGGTCAGTGTCCTTCAGAGTCTGCTCTGCACTGCCCTCTGGCCTTCCCACAGCCTTGTCTGTTCCCTGCTGCTGTCACTTGGGACTTTCTACATTGTGTCCCAAGTACCTGGTTCTTCCCTGGGCCTCCTTGTGGTCACTTACTGTCCTAGGTAAGAACTCTTCACCACCCAGCGCCTACAATTCGCTCTTCCTGGTTTGAGCGAGCATGGCTGTGCAGGTCTCTCTGGGACCTGGCTTCTCCCCTCCAGCATCAGTGAGGCTGTCTGGCTTTGCAGAACAGCCCTTTGTTCTTTTTCACTGCTGTGGAGGTGCTCACCGGCCGACATTTTCACTGTGTAGACCTGTGTTGCCCGGCATCTGCACTGTGACCTTTTCTGCTCTTGTCTTGAGCCCCTTGCTCCTCTGTCGTGGGTGTGCACCAGGCTGGGCTGCCTGCTCACTATGTGTCTGTGAGTGGAGTTTATTGCCTGGGGTTTGTCACCTACTGAGACTTGTGCTGACTCTCAGGGAAAGGCACCTGTAGCAGCCTTTGTTTAGGCAGCCTGCTCACAAGGCAGTGGGAGTGTTGGGGTTCAGGGTTCTGCAGCCATGTGCTTGGTGCTGGGTGGGATGTTCGCTAGCTGGCATTGTAGAGAGGCTCCTAAGCTCAGCCCTGGAGGCTGCATGTTGATCTGTTCTCAGTGTGGAAGAGGAGTGAGTGACCAGAATTCAGCCTGGTGCATTTAAAAACAAAACCCAAAAACCCCGACGTCAGTGGGCATGATGATACCACACTTTTCATCCCAGCACTCAGGAGGTAGAGACAGGCAGATTAGAGAAGAGACCAGCCTGCCTTGTCTACATAGTTACAAGTCAGCCAGGCTACGTAGTGAGACCCTGACTTAGAGAAACCACCACCACCACCACCAACAACAACAAAACCACAAGAATTGCCACTGAATTCAGGGCTGGAGAGACGTTGGCTCGGTGGTTAAGGGACTTAATCTTGTAGAGGACCCAGGTTCTTAGTCCAGCACCTCCATGGCAGCTCACAGCCATCCTAATCCAGTTGAGGGGATCCCTCTCCTCGCCTGACCTCCACAGGCTCTAGCTATGCATATGGTACACAGACATTCATACATATACAGTCAAACCTTTAAAAATAAACAGAACAACAGCATCAATGGAAAACCCCAAAGAAACCCAGAGCAAACCCACCGAGTTCAGGAAGGAGTTAGTAATCCTCTGCTGCAGGACTTGGAACCCCTGCTACTTCCCCCAGGCCCAGGCGGGTAAGCTTTCCTCCGTGCCTCAGACATGGTGTGTCTGGTGATACCCTGATGGATGGCAGCAGTGTTGCGGGAGCAGTGGACCCCTGTCCTGTTTGAGGCATGTGACCTTTTTCAGAAGGCTCTCCAGGCAAGGCTGCCAGCTGCTGGCCAGGCACTCTTTGTCTAATCCCCTCTGGGGAAGGCCAGTCTGTGTGCTCTGCCTGTCTCATGTGGGTCAGCTTCCCTCCAAAGGCAGCCGCTGGAGGTTGATGAAGCTGAGCAGCCCTCAGAGGCCCAAGGGCTCTACAGGCTGGGGGGGTGGGGTAGCGGGGGGGGGGGCCTAGATGCAGTGTTCAAGAGAGCCCTTTGGGGAGAGGGGAGGAGGCGTGTAAAATGGATGTTCCTCCAGGGGATAAAACAAACAGGAACAAAACTCCCTCTCGGTGTATTCAAATTCCAGAGCCGCTCCTGCCCACCTGTTGCCACTGCAGCCTGGCCTGTGGGTGGCAGCTGCCTGGGCAGGCACTCCTTAGCTACAGCTTGGGAGGATTCAGATCTGAACTGAATGAACAAAACTCTGGCTGAGGGTTGTGGCTCATGCTTATAAACCCAACACTCAGGCTGAGGCAAGGGGCTTGCTCTGAGTTTAAGCTAGCTTATGCTGCAGCGAGGCCTTGTCTCAAGAGGGGTGAGGGGAGGCTAGGAGGAGGGCTGGGTGCTTAAGAATGGTTGCTACATGCACAGCCGTGAGCACCTGGCAGTGGTCTCACATGCGCTTGTCAACCCAGTGCCAGGAGCGTAAGGAGGTGGGGGTCTGAGCCAGGAGGCTTGCTGCGGCTTGCTGGCTGCCAGCCCTAGCCCAAACACATGAACTCCAGGTTCAGAGCGAGCCCTGGCACCTCCTGGTGTCATCTTGCACATGTGTAATGCATACACGCACCACACACACACAACAACCATGCATATACCATATACATATACCATAGCCACGCCATGTACACCGCATATATAGCCACATATAAAACACACACACACGAATCATACACACATATACTATATGCAAACACATACACCATGCACATACACAGGATTTAGAGAAAATCAGTAGGGCCAGCCTGGGCTCAGAAAATATGACACTCCCAACTCCACCCCACCCCTCTGTGATAGGAGGGTATGGTGACAGTGAGACCAACAATAGTAATGGTAGCAGCATGCAGTGCTCAAGTCTTGTTCTTTCCTGGAAGCTCCTCTGACTTGGATGTGACTATGTGCCCTTCGTGCCAGGCAGGGAGAGGTTGCATAATTTGCTTCTGACACACAGCTAGAGAGGCAGAGCTTGCAGTCAGGCATAGGTGATGTGGCTCCAGGGCTCAAGGTTGAAGAAGGGCCAGGCAGTATGAAGAGGACAGTGTAAGGAGGGTGTCCCCTCTGAGAGGGAAGTGGGCTTGTCTTTTCCCAGAGGAGGCTGTAAATGTGGGATGTACTGGGGGAGGGAAAGTTTACTGAGTGAGTTTCTGACTTTGGCGCAGTTCTTTGAACAGGAAATGGTTGAATTTTATTCCATACCCTCATCCTGCTTCCTTCTGATTCTGTGCTTTCAATCCTGTTCTGGGTCGGATTCAGCTCTCTTGACTGTCTGGTGTAAGGTAGAGGAGTATTGTGTGGGCAGCTCCTCATTTTATGAGCTGGGTTTGCTCCAGCTTGCTTCCTTCTTTCCCATTAGCCACAGGCCAGAGGCCCAACATGAGCCCTGCCCTGTGTCATGGTAGCCCCACAGGGGCTCTGCCAGGGCACTCACCAGTCTGCGTGCTCTGAGCAGAAAAGATCTATATCACGTGTGGCCAGAGGGCTTTGTGAGCTACCCAGTGCCACTTGCACTGGCCCTGTGTGAGGCATTCTTGACACAAGTCTGCTCAAATATCAAGAGGGCATAGGCTGGCTCCTCATTATTGTCCACGCCGTGTCTCCTGTCCCCACGTAAGTGTTGAGCAGGCACATTCTAGCCCCCATCCCCTCACAGTCAGCCAGCCCTCAGGGCCACGGTCCCTGCTCTCCTGCAGGTCCTCGCACTCAGAAGGCAGATGTTAAGTAACCAAATAGCAGCATAGTTGAAAAGGCTATGAGAGAAAAGACCAGGCCAGCAAAGATGTCACAGCCATGGATGTGACAGAAGGTGGCCATGAGTGGGCAGTTGGGGACAGAGCTCTTTATTGAGAATGGCAGAACATTCCAGTCCCCAAAGTAGGTGCCCTTAGGCATGAACTTTGACTCCAGAAGGTTGTAGTATTGTCATAGAGAAGGCAGGAGTGAGCCCACCTACTGTCAGTGTCCCTAACTCGGGGGAACTTCCTTGTTCCAAAGGCAACCAGCCCCTTACTTGAGTGTTCCAGCCAGGGAAAGTCGCTTGTCACAGACTTGACTTCATGTTGCCTCCAGCTGTGATAATCCTTGCTCTCCTTGGTGTGGCCTTTCTAAGCTGGAAGGCAGCTGATGTGACTCAGCTCCCATCCTCTGCCCTCCCCATACCCTCCCTCCAGCCAAACTCTCAGATGTTTAAGCCAAGCTGCAGTGTCAGCAGTGGGGAGGGTCCAGGTGATAGCCCACAGAGCGGGCTGGGTGGCTCCAAGGCCAGGCTTCCCATTGCCTCGTTGCTCACGCAGTTGCCTGGCATCTTGGACCCAGAGAATTTGGGAGACAGGAGTGTTGGCCTCAACACTGAGCAGTTAGCACAGTCAGGCTCTGCTGGAGTGGGCGGGGCCTAGGGGGTGTGGTGACTTTTATGGCCAGGTGAGAATTAGTGGTCTTGGGACCATGAGGAACAGGGCAGAGAAGCACCTGACCACTAGACATGTGCTCACACGTGCAGGGCGATGGGACTTCTGCCACTGATGCCCAAACAGGAGGTCAGGAAGGAGGCCTGGGACCGTGGTCGCTGGGGAGTTAAGACTGCAGCACACCCATGACAGTGTTGAGTAGGTTTCAGGATTAGAGGGGGCATTGTTAGCATGGAAATCAGTCCTTGTGCTCCAGGGCCTGCCCCTTCTTCACCACGGTAGACTCTAGATCTCACAGAAACCCCAGAGGCTCCTCCTCAGTCAGCAGCAGACTCATTTCACAGCAAAAATCTGACCTGAATTGATGTGAGACTAATTATATCCTTTAAAAGGTTTTACCTAGGTGGGTAAGCTGCATTTTTCTCCATGGGAATGCTGTGCATGGGAGGTTTGGGGGGTTGCCTAGTCCCTGTATGAATGTTAGACCATATGCAATTCTGTATTTATTTACTTCCTTATGCATTTAACTTTGTTGAAACAGTTTCATACACTCCAGGCTGGCCTCAGCTCACTCTGTAGCCAACACTAGTCTTTTTCTTTTTCTTTTTCTTTTTTTTTTTTTGGTTTTTTGAGACAAGGTTTCTCTGTGTAGCCTTGGCTATCCTGGACTCACTTTGTAGACCAGGCTGGCCTCGAACTCACAGCGATCCGCCAGCCTCTGCCTCCCGAGTGCTGGGATTAAAGGCATGTGCCACCATGCCCGGCTCCAACACTAGTCTTAAACTTGCGATCCTTCTACCTCCACCTCCCTGTGCTGGGATTACAGACATGAGCCACCTCATCTGGTTTATGTGGTCCTGGGATGGAATCCAGAGTACCCACTGAGTCACGTTTCCAGCCCTACATCCTTTTGAAAGGTTGCTAAGTTCATTGGCTCAAAGGCCATAGCAACAGGACAGTACCCACCTTTGCTCTGCTCCCAAGATAAGAGCCTGCTCACTTGTTCAGGCCCGGCTCAGGTGACGGCACAGATTCCAGCTCTACCACCCGACTGAGGAGCTGGGACAAAGTGCCAGCTTGAGGCCTGGCCTCTTCAGAGTTGCCTGCTGCCAGGTGAGTGGTGGGTGGTGGAGTGACAGCACTCACTGCTAGGTAGGCCCCTGGGAGGACCAACAGTCCTTGCTTGGCTTTATTGAGGGGGCTAAGGGTCTGTGCTGGGAGAAATAAGGACAGACTGCAGAAAATTGATAGTGTCAGCTGGGCATGGTAGCACACGCCTTTAATCCCAGCACTCAGGAGACAGAGACAAATGGATCTGTGAGTTCAAGTCCAGCCTGGTCTATAAATCAAGTCTAGGACAGCCAGGACTGTTACACAGAGAAATTCTGTCTTGTAAAACCTAAAAAAAAAAAAAAGGCAGTGTCAGTGGTCTTGGCTTGCTCTACTATTGATTACACATTCTTCAGCAACAGAACCCCCAAACTTGCCACACTTTTAATCCTGGCACTTGGGAGGCAGAAGCAGATGGATTTCTTGCATTCCAGGCCAGCCAAGCTACCTAGTGAGACCCGGTCTAAAAACAAAAGGAAACCAAACTTGGCCTGTGAGATGGCTCAGTGGGCAGTGCCCTTTCTGTTGCAATTGTGAGGACCCATGTTTGGCTCCCTGCACTGGTGTAAAAGCCAGCTGTGGCTGCACATGCTGGTAACCCTAGCGTAAGTGGGGCAAGATTCTTGGGGCTGGCTGCATGTACATCTAGCCAGAAAATAGTAAGTTCCAGATTCGGTGAGGGACCTGTCCCAAGGGGATAAGGCAGAGAGCAACAGAGGACACTTGACACCCTCCTCTGGCCTCCATACCTGGGCACCCAGGTGGACACACACAGAGATGAATAAGCACCAGGCTGTTTGGGGTTTTGATGTGCTGAGAAGTATCTATGCAGCTAACCCTTCCCGTGACCCTGTATCTGTAAGACCCATTCTGCATAGACGTCAGAGGACAAGCAGAAGATGTCATGAGCTTTAAAATTGGTGTCACTGATGATGGCACCTGCTCTCTGGCTTCCTAGGCCGGTGTGTTCTGGGCAGGCAAGCTTCAGCACTGTGGAGGGATATCTGGAAGGCCAGCCCTGCCTCCTGTGTTCCTGTGCCTGGTTTTCGTGGTTGCCTTCTGTCACAAAGCTCCCTGCCCTGCAGCAGCACAGTCGAGCATCTTCCTTGGCTCCCCTCAAATCAGGTTACTCACTGGGCCATCTCAGCCACTGAGTATGCAAGGGAGCTGTCAGGATTCAGCTGGTACATTTCCATTTCCTCTGTCAGTCAGATGTTTTTATAAACCAAACAGAAGGCATTTGCTTAAAGTCGTTCAAAATATACTCAGATTCGCTGTTTTGTTTTTTAATCAGCTAGAAAATTCTATTTCATAGTATCTTAGGAGTCCAGATTTGAGAACTTTTAAAAAATTGGTACCAAATACACTATTTTTGGTCACAAAGCCCTGTGTAGAGCCTCCATACTTGCATTTTCTGATGGTGGCATCATAGGGCCTCTCAGACAGCAGTTCTGTCCTGTGGAGAAGTGCCACGGGCGATATGCCTGAGGACATTTTGAGGGCAGTTCTAGGACGCTGGCCTCCTACAAGGAGTGTAGAACCAATGTTTATACGAGGAACAGTTTGCTCCCTCCTCCTCAGTGCTTAAGACAGAAGCACAGTCTAGCCTCAGTTTCCCTATTGTTTGGTTTGGATACTCAGATGCTTTTCTGCAAAGCAGGGAGACAGTCTCCCCCTTAGGCGTTTCCTCAGTCACTTGGCCCTCAGCTTCTCTGGGGGTTTCGATGTTCCGCTTTCCAAGTATTTCCTGATGGAAAAATCCCTTACCTGCTGAGGCCTCTGCTCTCTGCACCCCACCCCAAGTCTCAGCAGTCGCCCATGTCCATAACTCATCTGTCTCTCTTCCCTAAAAGAACCATGTCAAGCTGGATGCAGAGCTCAGGCTCCAGGAGGCTGAGGCAGGAGGATTTTTCCCCCTTTTTGAGACAGTCTCACATAGCCCTGTCTGGCCTTGAACTTGCTAAGTAGCAGGAGATGACCTTGAGCTCTGTCTCCTGAGTGCCGCCTTTCCATCTTGGACTACCGTGCCCACTTCTGTGCAGTGCTGAGAGCCAAAGCCAGGACTTCGGGCACGCTTGGCAGCACTGTACCAAGTGAGCTTCACCCCAGCCCCGGGGCAACCCTTCAGCACGGGACAGGACTCAGGGCCAACGCTGGGGTGGGGATAGAATACCATGCTGTTATTCTTTACCCTTATGATATACCAAGATGCATCTCTACATGCTGGAGACTTTAAAACTCAATTTTGGGCTAGAGAGCTGTCTCAGCAGTTAAGAACACTTGTTTCTATTCAGAAGAGCTAGGCTCAGTTCCCAGCACCCACACAGTGGCCCACAACCACCTGCAGTTCTATTTCTAGGGAATCTGATACCATCTTGTGGTCTCCGAGGGCGCCAGGTACACATATGGTACACATAACACATAAAGCAGGCAAAATACTCATACACATATAAAATAAAAATTAAAAATCTAAAAACAAAAAACAGACCCAAATACAAAAACCGATTCTCGATTTGCAACAAATGGAGATCCACAGGAAGTTACAGGCCTGGTGTAAACGGCACAGCGCTCCTTCCATTGGTGCCGTCCTCCTTGGCCATGGCTGTATCAGAGCAGTTCACGGAGGGCAGCACAGTGGGAGTCAGTTCTGTACTGTCGCCTGGTGGCGTGCATGTGCCTGTGTGGTTCTGTGTGGTTTACCTCACGTGCATGTGTGGACCCATCACTACTGTCAAGATGCCAGCTGTCTCATCAGTGGAGGAACCTGCTTGCGCAACACTTGTCCTCAGTGTCCCTGCTCTCCGCTGGCCACTCACCTGAGCGCCACCTCCATAGTTTTGTTGTATAAATAGACTCATTAGACAGTTTCTGACTTTGGGATTGGCTACTCTGACTAAGCGTAATGCCCCCGGGGCAACCCAGGTGTGCGTGTGGGGGTGGGTGGGTGGGGGAAGGGGGAGTGGGGGGGTGGTATTGACAGTTTGGCTTTTTAAATTCTTTCTTTTGGCTGGGTTTCTAGTACCAGACAAGAGTTCTCTCTTTTTGAGCAGGTCTTACGTTCCATCAGAAAGCTGCTGGTCACTGCCATAGTACGTGTGCCGTGACTGCATCCCTAGGGTTATGGGGTCGTGATGGTCGTGTGGTGGTTCATAAGCATCATAGCTGGGCAGGACCGTTGTTGGTCGCTTCCCTCCTTACAAAGCTTGCACCATAATGGCTTCGGGTACCATGGAAGCTAGTCCTTGAGGAGACGTTCAGGCTAGGTCGAGCTGAGGACCACCAGGCCCTACATCTGAAGTGCATGGTGTGGTGTCTTCAGCTGTAGGAGTCTAACTTCTGCCTCTGGAAGGCAGCCAAGGGCCATCGCAGCAGGCTGAATGTTTTAGGAGTCTCGTGAATAGCTCTGGCCAACAGAGAGGCTTCTGGTGCCTAGTGTTGGGGTTTGTGGGGTTTTGTTTGTTTGTTTGTTTTGGTTTGGTTTGGTTTGGTTTTGGTTTTTCAAGACAGGGTCTCTCTGTGTCAGCCTTGGCTGTCCTGGACTCACTTTGTAGACCAGGCTGGCCTCGAACTCACAGCGATCCACCTGCCTCTGCCTGAGTGCTGGGATTAAAGGTGTGTGCCACTATGCCTAGCAAGGTTTGTCTTTTTTTTTTTTTTTTTAGGGTTTGTCTTTTTAAAGCGAGAGTTTAGCCTGTCTTTTGTAACCCTGGCTGTCCTAGAACTTGCTTTGCAGACCGGACTGGCCTTGAATTCAGAGAGCTACCTGCCTCAGCCCCCCTAGCTCCAGGATTAAAGATGTTTACCACCACTACCACCACCACCAGGCCGACTGTTGTACTGCTGCGTGGTCTGAGGTCTGGATGCAGTGTTTACTCAGTCTTCTCATTTGGGCTATTCCCTGGCTTTTTAAAGGAGAAGGGGCTTATCATAGTTCACAGTTCCTGCTTATAGTCCATCAGGGTGGGGAAGTCAGGCTTCAGGAGCTTGAAGCAGCTGTTCAACACTTCATCAGTCAGAAGCCAGTGGATACATGTGTGCTTGTGCTCAGCTTGCTTTCTCCTGTTAGACCATTCAGGATCCCCTGCCTAGGGAATGGCGTCACTCACAGTGGTCGGGCCTTCCCACCTCAACTAACATAATCACCCATACTTGTGTGTGCACTACCCATTTCCTCTCCCACCCCCACCCCCACCCCTCCTGCCTGCCTGTCTTTGAGACAAGCTCTCACTATGTAGCCATGAATGACTGGAACTTACTCTGTAGACCACGCTGGCTTCAAACTTAAGAGATCTGCCTGCTCTGCTTCCCAAGTGCCACCGCGTCAGCCTCTCTTATAGTTTTACACTTTGTATTAAAGCCCCAGTTTGGGGCTGGAGAGATGGCTCAACAGTTAAGAGCACTCATGGCTCCATCAGAAAACCTAGGTTTGGTTTCTAGCATCCCTGTGGTAGCTTACAACTATCTGTAATTCATGTTCTTGGACCTGATGCCTTCTTCTTACCTCCAAGGGTACCAGATACATACGTGGTACCCATATGTACATGCAAGCATACTCATACAACTCATACATTAAAAAAATAAAAATTTAGCCGGGCGTGGTGGCGCACGCCTTTAATCCCAGCACTCGGGAGGCAGAGGCAGGCGGATCGCTGTGAGTTCGAGGCCAGCCTGGTCTACAAAGCGAGTCCAGGACAGCCAAGGCTCCACGGAGAAACCCTGTCTCAAAAAACCAAAAAAAATAAAAAATAAATAAAATAAATAAAATAAAAATAAAAATTTATAATAAAGTAAAACCCAAGGTCCAAGCGAGCATGGTGGGTAATGTCTAGGGCACTGGAGAGGCTGAGGCAGGAGGATTGCTGCTAATCCGAGGTAACCTGTGCTATATGTTAAGACACTGTTGCAAAGCAAATGAAAAATCCACAGTCCATTTCGTATTAATTTTTTTTTTCACATAAAGAAGCACTTATTAAGGGCCAGGCATAGTGACACACCTTTGAACCCAGTGTCCAGGAAGTAGTGACACATAGATCCTTTTGAGTTCCAGGACAGCCAGGGATACCAGATAAGACTCTTGTCAGCACCACTACCACCGGAAAGCATTTATTTGAGGTTTAGCATAAAATGACACGAATCATATTTAACTGAACACACATCCACACCAAGTGATAACAAGAGGAAAGGATGAAGCACACACAAACTAATTGGTGGGTGTGAGCAGTTGGACACACCATGTCATGTGCGTAGAGTCTTTTATACAGGAGTCATCGTAGATCAAGAGAGGATAGGCGGCATTCAGTGCTGTCTTAAAAGACAGCGAGTCCAGGACAGCCAAGGCTAACACAGAGACCCTGTCTCAAAAAAAAAAACAAGATGGCTTTTTGCGTCTTCTTTCTCCTTTATCAGGGTGAGTAATTATCTTGGCTTTGTTTTAAGTGCGCTGTTGATTGCTGTAGTCCACGTTCTGTACATGCCAGAGTTCCCACAGTTATGTCCGAATTCATTTAAAATGCTATTTTATTTGTTGTAATAATTGCTATTATTACTTTGTGTGAGAGTGTGTATGTGAGTGTGTATCTGAGTCTGTGTGTGTGTGCATGTGCGCGCACAGTTGCACGAAAGAGTGTGTAAGTGTGTGTGAGAGTGAGTGATGTGGGGAGTGATCAGAGGGCCTCGTCCACATTTATGTGAGTTTCAGGGATTGAACTCAGGTCATCAGACTTGGCAGCAAGTGCCTTTATCCAAGCATCTTGCCAGTCTTGAGATAGACACTTTCAATTGTAAGCCTGCTTATCACTGGGACTCTGTAAACTGGAACCCCTTATCACTTACATAGTTGCCTTGGAATACTATAGATCAAGAAACTCATCTGGAGCCAGGCGTGGTGGCACACGACTTTACTCCCAGCACTCGGGAGGCAGGGTCAGGTGGATCGCTGTGAGTTCGAGGCCAGCCTGGTCTATAAAGTGAATCCAGGACAGCCAAGGCTACACAGAGAGACCCTGTCTCAGAAAAAAAAAAGAAAAAAAAAAAGAGTGGGATCCGTGGCTGGGGAGATGGTGAACCACGTAAGAGTGAGCTTTGGAGTTTGATCCCAGAACCCATGAACAAACAGGGAGAAGAGGTAGCTGAATTGGAAAGCCACAGGCCCATACAAGCATGCCTGTACATAGATGAGCACCCACCCCTCAAAAAAGGGGAACTTGCTAGTGCAGTTGGAACTCTGAGCCTTGTCTGGTATGCCTCCTCTCACCTTGAACATATAAAAGGGAAGCCACAGAGAGCATGTGGATTACAAGGGGCTGTGCCAGCTGCAGTTACCCAGCCACAGGCACTCTAGCTTTTCTAAGGCTCGGTTCCTGCACCAGGCCAGCGCTCTGTTTGTTCTGGGATCTAGGCTGGCAAGTGCTCCCTCCAGGAGCATGTCATGGTGTGGAGCAGCAGGACGCAGGATGCGCCCCTCCTCACCTTCTGTAGGCAAGTGAGCAGTTCGCTGAGCTCGGCATGATGGAGACTGGATTGCAGCTGTGATCGGCAGCCACGTGGGCCCTGGGTCTGGGTGGAGGAGCTGCCACACCTGCCTTTCAAGAAGACCAGGGACCAATGTCTATGAGTGAGGGCATTGCTTTAACTGTTGTCTGAGAGAATGTTCTAGACACTTCAGATTGTTTGGGAGAGGGCTGAAAGCCAAGTTCACATTTTTTTCCCTATTTCCAAGATACAGATAATGTTACTTGAAAGTTGCCACGAGGGGAAAGAAAACAAACATGAGATAATATTTGAGGGAAGTGCTGGAGATTTAGGGTATTTGTTCTTGCTTTGTTCACCCCCATGCTTACTCTTTTAATCTAGGGTGACAGGCAAAGATGTTGCTTTACAGTGCAAACCTTTCTAAAGAAATATCTCAGGCTCTGGGGCTTTCAACTTGGCAGCCGTGCCTACAGCAGCTATTATTAGGCTGTCATGGTGTCTTTTTTTTTTTTTCCCCAGAACTTGCCACCAGTCTTTATATATAGATTTTGAGTCTTGAATCTGTCTTGCAGTTGGTGGGCCAGGGGATTGTTTATGTGAAGGAGATGAGCAACGTATCGGGCTCTGCTTGGGTCCCAGCGTTTGTGGGAACTGACAGGTAGATGTGTGGACAGGATGTTAGCAGGAGCCTGGGAGGAGGTGCAGGTGCATCGAGGGCAGGCATGAGTTGTTTGGACGCCATGAAGAGGCTGGGAAGCCTTCCAGTGTCGCTACATTCTGGCCTGGATGTCAGCTCCAGGATTTGGAAGGGGCCGTGAGGTTGGTCACCTGGGGACCCAGGCTTCAGTCAGGCTTCTTCTCCAGTGTCTGTGATGTGCACCGACTCTCAGCTTATCCCTCTCAGCTGTGCGTGCACTGGGGCAGGCTGGGTCTTGGCCAGAGCTGGTGGTTTGGACTGTTGGGCTTCTGGTCACCTGATGCCTGGGGTGGCGTTGACTGTTGTCAGTAGATGGCAGTACTGAAGAGGACAGATGAGGCCTGTAGGGCCTGACAGTGGGTAGAGGGGGCAGTTGGTATTCTGGTCACCTGATGGTGGGTGGCATGGACTGTTGTCAGTAGGTGGCAGCACTGAAGAGAATGGATGAGACATGTAGGGCAGGGCGCTGGGTGGTGGTGGTGGGTCCTCTCTAGCTGCTGCTGTAACAGCAGGCCGGAAACTGGCTTGTTTCTCACTGCTCTAGAGGCTGGGCAGTTGAGATCCAGGCACTGACCACACTGTCCAGTGGAGCCCATTTCTGGGTCACAGACATCTCTTCTTTGTCTTCAAGTTGCAGAAAAGGCAAAGGGTCTAACACCAGGGTATTAATCCTGTTTATGAGGGTTCCACCCTCCTGACCTAAGCACCCCCAAAGGCCCGGCCTCCTAATTCTGTACCTGTGGCAGTCAGTCTGAAGCACCACACTCCTAAGAATACATCCCCATGGCCCTGGAAAGCTTTGTTCTGGGAAAGTAGCTCTGGTCTCTGGGCCATATGAGGATTACTTCTCTCTATGAGATGGGACCCCAGCTCTCTATCTAAAGACCTTTGCTTCCACAGGGATGCCATCTACCCTCTGCTTTCCCACTGGAAATTTCCTTGTTGTCCCCCACTTCCTCAGTTCTGCTTGTTCCTTAGGTGGGGCACCTCGCTCACATTCTTTTGAAATACAGATTGAAAGACAGTAATGAAGTCGAGCATTATAAACAGCCTGGGTCTGGGCGTGGTGCTGGGCATTCAGAGATGGGCATAAGGCACTTACTGCCCCTGAGCAGGCAGGAAGATAGAGGCGTGGACAGAATGCAGACCATGTGCTCCTTAGAGACGAGTAAGGGCATGTGAGTTGGGGTGGGGTGTCCGGTTGGGGGAGGGGTCTGGGCAGGGTTTCAGGAAAGAGAGTTCCTATGCTGAGTTAGAAGGTGGTCGTTAGGGACTGCTGTATACATCAGTGGTAGAGCACTTGCCTGGCGTGTGTGAAATCCTGGGTTCTAGAGTTTAGAGTTTGAAGGTGCACAAATTGAGAAGAGCCACAAAGTCTCCCAAGACAGCACAGCTGGATCCAAGGGATGGGTAGCTGTTATTCATTAGGAAAGTCAGAGAACGATCTCAAAACCAAACCCTAGAGGTAGATGTGCATAGCAATAAAATAGTCTTGCTAAGCCAGGTGATAGTAGCACACACTTTAATCCCAGGACTCTGGAGTCAGAAGCAGATCTCTGTGAGTGAGTTCGACACCAGCCTGATCTACACAGCAAGTTCCAGGATAGCCAAGGCTACACAGAGAAATCCTGTCTCCAAAAAACAACAGCAGCAACCACAAAACAATTTTGCCACATCAGGGTGGTATACATCTGTAATTCCAGTCCTCAGGAGCCTGAGGCAGGAGGATTGTGGGCTCAAGGCCTGCTTGGGCTATGCAGAGCAAGACCTTGCCTCCAGAGGAGAGTGACAGAGGGCCCACGAGGCAGCTCTGTGTACTGTATGAGGGCTGCAGCTTGCCGCAGCAGCTCTTAGGGACCGCCAGGGTTGCAGGTGGGCCAGGCTGTTCTTGACAGTTGTAGAGGGGTGCTTTTCTGTACCTCTGCATTCCCAGCCATGTTTTGATCTCCTAATTTCATGGAGAATGGTGAGGACTAGGGTCTCAGAACACCGCAAGCCTGTTGCGTATTGGCCTAGAGAAACCAGGGCGAGGGCAAAGGAGGGGCGTAGCCGGGCCCAGTGACGCAGACCTGGAAGGCTGTTTCTAACACTGCTGCTCACTCCGATTTCTTCTCCAGGCCAGCCCATCACTCATCCAAGAGATTCTCTCAGGGAGTGTGCTGCTGCTGGGAGCCATGACAGTGAGGGGGGCTGCGCTGGCCCCAGACCCAGCTTCACCCACAACCGCAGCAGCTTCACCTAGTGTCTCTGCCACCCCCGAGGGCAGTCCCACAGCCATGGAGCAGCCTGTGTTCCTGATGACCACCGCCGCCCAGGCCATCTCCGGCTTCTTTGTATGGACAGCTCTACTTATCACCTGCCACCAGGTACCTGGGTGTGAAGCAGTAACGTCCATGAGTGTCCTGGGTGGTTTCTAGTCCAACAAAGCATGCTTTAGGCAAGCCAGGCTGCAGCAGCGCAAGCTCTGCTTCCTAGGAGTTCTCTCTGACACCCTAGCTCAGCTGCCAGCAGGTGGTGGCTCTGGAGTCATCTTCACTCCTGTAGCGACCAGAGCAGCAGGGATATGAGGAGACACACAGATACTTACCCACCTTGATCTTACACTAAGTAGCTTTGGGCCATGCCCATGTCCAGCCAAAGCCACAGAACTACTGTGTTGGACATGTCTTTCAAAGGAGAGACTTGAGAGCCTGAGGGAGGTGGCAGAGGAGCTGGTCTCTATCTGTGGGTGGCAGGTCAGAGAGGGCAGTCAGGTCTCCTGTCTCCTGTACTCTTTACCTCATGGGAGATTGTTATAGTAAATTGTATCAGTTCAGCCTAAGAAGCCAATAATTGACACAGGGAGACTGAAACTTGAAGGCTGCCAGCACTATGCAGGGCAGAATCTAAACTGATACAAGTCTACTCTTAAACTGACATAAATTACTCTAAACCTCATAACATACATATATCCCAAGCACTTGCCACCATAATGCTCGGAGACTTCTCTCTGCCTCACAGTCAACTGTCTTCTTTTCCCTCTCAACTGTCAAACTTGGCTCCGCCCCTCATCAGGAAGTCCTGCCTTCCACTTCCTAGCCTTCTGCCCAGCACTTTATTGACAGTTGTTACATCCACTCAAGACATTCTTCCACAAGAGGTTGGGTGTTCAAGAGGGAGGCTTGATGGACTCCACCTCCCCCACCCCATTTAGAGGGCTGGGTGAGTGTACTCAGCCCTTCACTAGCTGCAGTGTGGTTCTGTCTCTTTTAGCTCTATTAGTGTACAAGGCTCATGGGGGATGGGAATAGTTTGTCCTTTTCTTCAGCCAGGGCTGGGCTGGGCCAAAAGTGATGTCGGAGAGTCAGGACCAGGACTGGGGATTGCGCTTGGTTCTGCTTCCTTGGAGTTGCACTGCCTTCTCCTGCCTCCCCGGGACATTGCAGTGCTGCCTTGGTTCAGCAGACTGAGGAACCAGGCATGGTGTGATCACACCACTATGGCCACACAGCCCAGAAGTTTGTTGTATTCTCCAGAGTGATGCTCCAGTCTGCCCCACCCCTCTAGCGTCCATTAAGGGACAAGGCAGACGGGCCATAGCCAGATGGCTTCAATTGGCCCTTGACTGGCCCTTCAGTTAACCTGGTGCTGCTGAGTCTCGCAAGACCCTGGGAACTGGTGGTCAGGAGCACACACGAGGATCGCAGCGTTAACAACACTGTGGCCTTACTCTCCCTGTAGCCGAAGGTGGCATGTAGATGCTGCCACACCAGCTTTATGTGGCCCGTTTGATTTGACTCTCACAATGGAAGTTTTACCATCTACTTTTACAAAGCAGGACTGAGGCTTAGGGTGGGCAGAGGCGGACATGTGGAGCAGGCGGGAGGGATGGGGCGGACAGGCAGGTGGGTAGCGGTAGGACTTGCCTGACTTGGTGCCTTCACACAGATCTACATGCATCTACGCTGCTACAGCCGCCCCAACGAACAGCGCCACATTGTGCGCATCCTCTTCATCGTGCCCATCTACGCCTTCGACTCCTGGCTCAGCCTTCTCTTCTTCACCAATGACCAGTACTACGTGTACTTCGGCACCATCCGTGACTGCTATGAGGGTGAGGACACAGTGTGGAGTGGGGCTTGAGGGAAAGCCGGGGAGCTGGGGCCAGGGAAGCAAGGGAATTGCACTCCCCTCACTCATTTCCAGGTTCTCAGTTCCCTGGGTTGTCCCCGGAGCTTCTGGACTTGACAAGGATTGATCTGGATTCCGCTTCTCCACCTGGCTGTACGTCTGTCCCTAATGGACGGGCAACCATTCCTGTGTAGCCTAAGGGTCCCCATACAGACAGGCTCTGGTATGGGGGATTGTGGGACACCCTCACAGGTGCCACTTGTGGCGCATTTAGTTTTCAGCTCTGGCTTCTCTAGCTGGGTTGGCAATTTCCAGATAGTCCATTCATGCCTGGAAACCCCAGGTACGGTGGCAGGGTTTACACAGCTGGCCCTGCAGCCCCGTGTGTCCCCTGTGCTGCTCTGTTGTATCTCCTAAAGGAAAGGACTGGTGCCCTCTCCTTAGCTCCTCCTGCCACGTCCCCCCTTACTTCTGTGGCCTCCACCACCTCCTCTTCAGGAGACACATCAGCCTCTACCCCAGCTGACCAGTAGTAGTTTCTTGGTGGTGAGAGCTGGCATGGTTTGATGTTTCAGCCCTGTGTGGGCCTGACCCTCATCCTGTCTCTTCCCAAGTGTCACATCCTTCTTGGGCATCCATGGTCGCAAGCCATTGCCTGCCTCTTCAGTGGATACAGCCCTGAGAGGAGGCTTCACTCAGTGTGAGAGCTGAGCTGGACACATGATAGCAGTTGGCCTCTCCCCCCTTACCCCCTTGAGACAGGGTCTCACTTCAAGCCTTTCTGGGGAAGTGTCAATGTCTCATTTTGTATCTCTGGGGTGGCCTGGAACTCACAGAAATCTGCCTCTTCAGTACTGGGATAAAGGTGTGCACCTCATATGCTTTGTCTGTCTGTGTGTCTTTTACGTATATGAATGTTTGCCTGCATGTGTGTGTGTACACCACAAATGTGTAGTGCCTGAGGAGGCCAAAAGGTGGTAATGGGAATCGAACCAGGATGGGTCCTCTGGAAGAACAACCGGTGTTCTTAACTGCTAAGCCTTCTCTCCAGCCACGTGCCGGGCACGTGTTCTTTACGCTGTACCGCAGCCAGCTCCGTAATTTGGAATAAAGGGACTTGAGTAGCTCACACTGCGACCCCTGTAGGGCAGCACTGATTCCCAGGCGCCCTCCTCCTAATTCCTTCCAGGAGAGAACAGAGGCAGATGGGGCCATGCTCAGTGCTCCACTGTGCTTGGTGTTCCTGAAAGCAGACGATCCCCTGCGAACCCTTTGGCTGCGGAAGGAAGGCACTGAGCATCCTTCTTCCTGCATGCAGCCTCAGGTGGGCACCTGGGGCAGCTTCTGCTCACCTGGTTCTTTTAGAAGCAAAAGGCTGTTCCTTGCTGTGTATGTGCCTCTGTTTTTGTGTCTGTGTGTCCTAGTGGTCTAGGGGTAAATACAGGCTTTGGTTGTGCCCTGCAGATAGGACATCTAGATAGAGACACAGGGAGCTCCAGTCTGTCCTCACTCAATAGCAGCAGGCGGTGGGCAGCACCCCCACTTCAGAAGCCTCTTTGTTCCTCCCACCTACCCCAGCCAGCCCTCCTGCCAGTGGAAAGGTCACTCAGGAAGCCTGCCACTTATCTCCAGCAACTCTATTGTGTCCGGCCTGTCATCTCCCAGGGTGTTTACGACAGCACAGGGCCTGGAGTTGAGGCTGCCTGAAGTCACTGGCTTTAGTGTCTTTGAGTCAGCAGCCTGGCCCTCACTCTCACCTGTCCTTCTGTACTTTCACATCGCTTCTGCCTCTGTGACAAAACTAAAAGCACACGTACATGCATGCATACACATACGCATGCACGCACAAACACTTCTCTCTCCCTCACCTTGTAGGAGCCTGGACTACAGTGTTTTCCTGGGTATGCATTTACTGTTTGCATTTATATGTTTAAGGATTGTCCAGAGCTGAGCCTTGCACTGCCCACACTCCCCTTCCTGCCTTTTGTTTGGTTTTGTGACTGGCTCCTTATGCAGCTCGGGCCTCCTGCCCCCACTCCTGAGTGCTGACCTTGCAGGTCTCTCCCAGTTCTGTGTTGAAGCCTGGGTTTTGCTACAGGTAATAATTTTGTCTTAATTTTTGGGTTTGTCTGGTTTTCTGTGCTTATTATTCGTTTATCCCTGAACATCATCACAATTGGGTTTTTAAATAACCAGTCTGCTTTCCCTAAGGCTGCGGCTTATGAATCTTGAGCACTGGTTCTCTCCTTCGTTTGTGGTTTGTTCTGTTGGTCGGGGGCCCATCTTCCACCAGCCAGGATCCTTAAAAAACAAACGCATGGGGTACTGTGTGATTGACATCTGTGAGAAAGGACCACACTTCGAGGTTGGGAACGGTTCTGTGGTTCTCACGGGCTTTAGCTCCTGCCGTTGCTTTTGAGAAGTCTGCTAGATTCTGATCCTGCCTGGCTGCTTCCTTCTTGGCTTTTAAGATATTCCTTTCAGTCTTAAGTTCCAAAATCTGACAGAAGATAGAATCATCACTGTGCTAGAGCCTGGTGAGCTTGGACTCCCCAACTCAGTACCTGAGGCCTTTTCTTTTTCTTTTCTTTCTTCCTTCTTTCCTTTCCTTTCCTTTCCTTTCCTTTCCTTTCCTTTCCTTTCCTTTCCTTTCCCTTCCCTTCCCTTCCCTTCCTTTCCCTTCCCTTCCCTTCCTTTCCTATCCCTTCCTTTCCCTTCCTTTCCCTTCCTTTCTTTCATTATGTTTATAGTGTTCTGCCTGCAGCTAGAAGAGGGCACCAGGTCTCATTACAGGTGGGTATGAGCCACCATGTGGTTGCTGGGAATTGAACTCAGGATCTTCGGAATTACAGCCAGTGCTCTTACCCACTGAGCCATCTCTCCAGCCCCCCAGACCTTTTCTTGTTTGTGTTTTTGGTATTTTTCCTTTCCTTTTAAAAATTATTTAAACGTTATTGTTTTAGTTAGCAACCTGGCAAGGGCTGAGCCTCAGAGATGTTGGGTACCTTTTCCAGGCTCCATACAACAGCCATCTGATAAGGGCTGTAGTTCACACAGCACTGGGCACAGTCATGGGGCCATATGTATTTTGGTGTCGGTTGGCTTTGGGGTGAGGGAAGGACCCAGGAGGTTCGTGACCAGAGGTGGAGATGCAGCTCCCTCCGCTCCCTTCAGTGTGTTTTGTTGCAAATGTTCTGTGGCATTCACAGTTTACCCCGGCTCCTCATCATCATTAGCACATTCTTACCTCCCAGTTACCAGGTGGAGTAAGTGTCGCACACCCATTACACCTGTGAAAACAGAACTGCAGATAGCTGCAGACCTTGCCCAGTATGACCTGATGGCGATGAAACAACAGACTCTGCCTGGTCCTTTGCAGCCAGGCATAGTGAAGGAGACGGAAAGGACCCTTGTTTCCCCCCCGGAAAAGTAGAAACGCTGTTAGAAGGAGTTTACATGCATAGGAGGAGCACAGTGTCTCTCACCCCATCTCAGAGTTCAGATTCTTGTTTTTGAGATGGGTCTTGCTGTGTAGCCCAGGTTGGCCTCAACTTCGTGATCCTCATGCCTCAGCCTCCTTTGCATTACAGCTGGACAACATCACATCTGGCCCCAGAGTTCAAATTTTAGATACAACAGATCTTGACATGTGGTCCCAAATGAACCATCTTTCTTGACAGAGGGTACAGGGGCCAGCGAGGCAGTTCAGCCACTGAAGACACTTGCTAAAGATATTTGCTAAGGTGAATGACCTGAGTTTCCTCCCCGGGATCCATATGATGAATAGAGAAAACCGACTCCTACAACATGTCCTCTGATCTCCACATCCATGCTGTGGTGCACACATGTCCACATAAATATGCAAATAAATAAATTAATGTAATAATTTTAAAAAGAGCCATAGGCCAGTATGCTGCTAGTAGAACACCCTGACAGATAATGGCACCACTGGCCACAGCTCACAAATAAGTATAAGAGCACAGTGGAGCTGAGGAAAGGGACAAGGCTGATGGAAGAGGGACCAGAACCAGCATGTGGGGTGCTGGAAGCAGGAACAAGCAGGATGCACAATAGATGAGGAGCCACGAGGGAGGAGAGTTGGGAGCAGTAGACTGGGGACATTTACACAGGGGCAGGTCCCCTGTCCTCCAGGGTTGGTCCATTGTACTGTGATTGGCCACATGCCCCTGAAAAGTAGAAGGGAAGATTTTGAGGCTCAGTGTACTGAGCAACAAAGACTTCAGTCCACAGCAGGCAAGTAGTTTTCCAGACATATCCTCAGTTATCTGGAATATCCCAGATAACTTGGTCTTTCCAGATCAACTCAGAGTTTATGTGTAGCAGAGGCAGAGACCAGCTGAAGATGCTCAAGTTTGACAGAGCGAGCGAGCAGCCAGGTGCATTGAGGACCATCAGTTCTGTACACAGTACCTAGCAAACAGTAGACTATAGTCAGTGGTGTGTGTATGTGGCCTGGGGCGCAGCTGCAGAGACTACTAGAGGACATGTCTGAGCAGGTTCTGTCTGAACTCCTAGGCTGTGTGCTGTAGTTGCTTGTTTGTGGGGACTACAGTTGAGACGCTGAGTGGGCCATAGTGCCTTAGGCTGTAGCCTCCTCTCCAGGTAGTTACTAGCTACAGAAGCTGCCACTGAGGGCTGGAGGGACCCCGTCTCTGCTGAGAGTTGCCTGCCACTGACGCCTGTGTTTAGTGGCCAGCTCACAGCCCCCTTCCCTGATGATGCTCATTAGTCAGGTATGATGGCACATGGTGTAGTCCAGTACTTTTGGGAGACAGAGGCCAAAGGAGCTCTGCCAGTTGGGGGCCAGCCTCAACTACATGATGAACCCCTGTCCTGAAAACCAGGGAGGGATAAATAAAGGTTTGTTTGTTCTGTTAAGTGAAGTCTCCATGGGACTTAATGCCCTGTGACCATGAGCTCCTGGCTCCTGTGTGGACACACCTCTGTGTTCCATCTTGACCCTCATTCTTCCTTCCAATGGCGTGCCCTTGTCTGTAACTTGACATGTGGTATCTAGAATAGAGCAGAAAGTTGTAGATATCCAGGGCAGGAGTTGTCCAGGTTGGGAGTGAGAGAGACCATCACTTCCCTCTAGGTTGTGGGTCTTGTGGTCACTGACACGTCTCCGGGCCTAGCACACGGCCTGACATACAGGCTGTGGTACGTATTCAGAACGCACAGGGCCTTCCTAGAGACCAGGTCTAGAACCATGTTTAGTGTGTGGCAGGGTGACAACCTGCTGCTTGAGTGACCCCCTACTCCTAGTCGTGTGTTAGCTTCTCTCTGTTCTGTTTCTGGCCTGTGTCAAGGCCTCTGGCATAAACACCATTGCTGGATGTTTGAATCTGTTCTATGTGGGCCTACATTTTCCTAGGAAGGGGATGGTCAGGGACCTGATTTGACCAGTCAAGTCATATCTAGGGAGTTTGTCTCTGATCTCCTTTCTCTGAGAATTGGTGGGGTCCATTATTGATGCACTAATGATCTTTGGTGTGAAACAGCACAGTGGCTCTCCCGTGTGCCTGTTAAGGAAGACAGTCCTGAGCTCAGTGCTGAGCACAGTGTTAGCCCAAGCAGCTCACCCACAGCTGGGTGTGGCACGGTTGACCAGCTGCCTGGAAGTGGAAGGATGTGAGCTCAGGTGGCAGGTCCTCTGCAGGAAAGTATCGCAGGGACTGCTTGGCAGGAGGAGCTGGTGGGCCCTGTGGCTTCTCTGGAGGATCCACCTCAAGAAAAGTTCCCTTCCTGGCCTGCCAGAGGGAGAGCCTGTGAGAGTCAGCCTGAGAGTAGCCTGCGGCCTGCCCTGGGCCTTTGCCATAGCCGCATCTGGGATGAAATGAAATGAAAGCCATCTCCTTGCCTCGCCTTTCTTCATGTGGGCACAGGTACCAGAGCTTTGCGTTGTTACTGGGACAGGACTCAGTTCCTGCCCGCAGCGTGTTCACTGCGTAGTGGGAGGGTGGGGGGGTGGGGGAGAGCATCACTCCATTTAATGAGCACTGCCCTGGGAACCTAGCTTTCGGTAGGCCCTCAAATGGTCACTGCTCTTCTCCCCACAGCAAGTCCTAAGGAAGCAATGGCTACTAGTTCACAGATGAGAAAACAGGCACAGAGAGCTTGAGAAATCTGCCTAAAGCCACATAGCTCCAAGTAATAGAAGCATGGTCCACAGCTGGGTAATCTGGCCCCAACTCTGTGCCACCCCATATCCTGAGAGGGTCAGACATCAGAAGACTGCAGGGGCTAAGCGTAGCTGTGGCTCAGCCACCCTCCTTGCTGCTCTATTCTGCTGACCTAAGTACTTTGCTCTGGACTTTACAGCCTTTGTCATCTACAACTTCCTGAGCTTATGCTATGAGTATCTTGGGGGAGAGAGCGCCATCATGTCTGAGATCAGAGGAAAAGCCATTGAGTGAGTATGGACACATGGTCCTCCCCACCCCCTGGCTTGTTTGATGTGGAGGGCAGCCTTTCCCAGCCCCACCCTTCCTACCTCCCAGCCCTCTCTACTTGTCTTTCCCAGGTCAAGCTGTATGTATGGCACGTGCTGCCTCTGGGGAAAGACCTACTCCATCGGATTCCTGCGGTTCTGCAAACAGGTAAGTGCCCAGGAGCAGCCCTGGGGCCTCAGCAGGAGGATGCTGCTGCTGTGGTGGCTGCAGCAACCACTAAGGCTCTGGTTCAGATCTGCATCCTTGGGGTGATTTGTGCTGCATGCTGACCTGTATGGTACCCCAGGCCCCCAGCTGCTCCCAAGCCGTTCTGGAAACACCATAGTAGTGGCATCTGCAGAGGCTGGGAGTATCAGGGGCAGCCTGGGCTCAGAGAGGCTGGTCCAGAGTCTTGCTCATTTGGACTGAATCTTGATGTTTTCAAGAACCAGTAAGTACACAGGGGTTCTAGACTGTCAGTTTGAAAACGCATCTCTGTTTCTGGGGCAACAGGGTTTAGACATTAAAGGTACATAGCAGACAGGACCGTGCAGTCCCCGCCCTCGCCCACATTCCAGGCATAGCCTCATAGCTTCTGGTTTCCTTGGCCACCGCTTCCTGGCTAGAGTTGGATTTCTAACTTCTCTGACTGTGACCTTGGATGTTTGTTTAGCCTCTCTGAGCTGTTTGTCTGTAAAATGGGGATGGCAGCACTTACCTCAAGGGGTGACTAAAGGAACAGACGAGGCAGTGGATGTAAGCCTTTAGCACAGGTACTATCAGGGAGATAGTGTCCGAAGGTACCACTCCCAGAATCATGACTGTCCTTGGCCTCTGTCAGTCCCTCCAGCATGACTAAGTAGTCAAGAAAGAAATACCCCCCACACACACATGTCCAGGGCCAGCTCCCTTAGGGCTACCCTGTTTTCAGCCTCAGTGGAGGGCTCAGGGCCCCCAGCATGGCTACCTACACAATAGCATGTCAGCGCACATGTGCAAGCTTCAGCTCCTTCTGTTGCTGGCTCTGCCTCCCTGAGGAAGCATCAGCTTTTCTCCCATAGAGTAGCCCAGAAAGGGTTAACACTGCCTGGGCCAGGGTGGGGCTTGCAGAGCCTTTGTTTATGTGGTTCAGTCACCAGTCTAGGCCCAGCTGTGACTCATAGCCGCCTTTGATCATTACACTGTCCTCAAAGTTTTGCTCTCTGAGCAGAGAGCACAGTGGCCTCACCTCAGTCACCACCAGGTCCAGATCATTCCCCTCCTGGTGGGCATGAGGCTCCCATGTTGAACAGGGCAGTGAGGGCAGGGGAGGAAAGGAACACCCCTAGCCTCCCACAGGCGAGCCCCAGCTCTCATAGTCTTGTCCTCATTCCAGAGACGCAGGGTGGGCCAGGATGTCCTCCGCCCAGAGCCCAGTGTCTGAGACGTTTGGAGCCCTTGTTAAAAGGGGAAATTCCTGGGCTGGGCTACAGTGCGGTGGAAAATCACTTGCCTTGCTTGTGTGAGGTCCTGGGCTCTGTCCCTACCACTGCCTATGAGGAGACAGAAGGGAGGAAGGGGGAAGGGGCAGAGGCAGGGAAAGGAGAGAGGGAGGGAGGGAAGTAGAGATTCTTGGATCAGTGACATGCCCCCTCTCCCCCCAGCCCCACAGAGGTCTAGAAAGGACGCCCACCATGGGACTGACAGGTGCTTTTGACGTCTCACCAGGTCTATGGACCTCAGACTCACCTAGGGCTGGACAACGCCTCTGAGGCCTGCTGGCTTGGGCTCCAGTTTTTATGTCTACCAGTTCAGCTCCATGCCTCAGTTTCCTCGTCTGTGACTGAGGTGATGAAAATATCTCATAGAACAGACCCCCCAGCTCACTGGGCACCTTGGTGTGAAGCCCTGCCCCACACTTCCTCTGACTGGGATTTGCAGCCCAGGGATTCTGTGTGTTTCTCTGATAGTACCACACAGCTCTGCCTGTCACATGTTCCTCTGCCATGGTCCTCCCACAGACCAAGTCCTCAGTGGAACAGAGATGGGTCCCCAGGCTGCCTTCGGCTTCAGCCACTGGTCCTATGCTGGCCAAGCCATGTGGCTGGAGCCTCATGTACCCACTGCCTCCCTTCTTTCACTCAGGGCTCCTGGATGAGGGTGATGGCTTTTAGGTCTGTGGGCATCTGTGGGTGGTACAGACACCCCACTGGACTGCAGGAACTGCAGCGCTGGCCTAGCATATTCTACCATGTTGAGCAATTTTGAAAAGCCTGACTGTGCATAGAAGGTAGTCCCAAGAGGACACTGCTGTCCAGCTCTTCCATCACCATACTTGCAACTCTGTGCTGTGGGTATGGGTTATTTAACATTTAAGCAAATGGCTACCACTCCTAGACCAGGTGACCGCCTGAGTGACTACAGTGAATAGTTGACCAGGCCTGAATTCCCATATACCTTCCAGGTCTCCCACCTATTAAAGGAGCATCCTTTCCCCACTTGCTGCCTTCCTCCCACCCAGCCCCCCACCCCCCGAGACAGGGTTTCTCTTGTAGCCCTGGCTGTCCTGAACTTGCTTTGTAGACCTGACTGGCCTCGAACTCACAGAGATCCACCTGCCTCTGCTTCCCTAGTACTGGGATTAAAGGCATATACACCCAGCCCCACTTGCCACTCTTGAAGGCTATCTCCAGCCTATTCAGACCCTGGCTCCACAGAATCCTTGGCCCAGGCCAGAGCATGGCCAAAGCAGCAGACCGGAGGATGAGACGACAGGAGGCCCTGGGCCCCATTCATTCCCTGTGTGGCCAGTTCCTCCTTAGAGCGTGAGGTCCTGGATCTGCTGTTCTTCCCAGCTACCTGCCTGCTGTTGTGCTCTAGTGCCCACTCCCCATCCTTGTTCACACTCTGCCCTGGGGGAGCCTCTCTATGAGCCACTCCATTGATTGAGCATGTCCGTGTGTGTGTGTGTGTGTGTGTGTGTGTGTGTGTGTGTGTGTGTGTGTGTGTGTGTGTGTGTGAGAGAGAGAGAGAGAGAGAGAGAGAGAGAGAGAGAGAGAGAGAGAGAGAGAGAGAGAGAGAGAGAGAGAATATGTGACTTTCAAGAGGTTCTCTCCTTCCACCATGTGTTCTGAGGATCAAACTTCGGTCAGCGGGCTTGGCAAATAAGTGCCTCTACCTGGTGCTCCATCTCACCGGCTTGGAGCTGCTCCCTCTGCCTGGAGCCTGCCCCTCCCCGAAGGCCCTCATCCTCCAAGCTCTCTGAGGTGTCTTTCTACTCCTGGTTGACGGCCCTATATTTTTAGCCCTTGAGTCCCCAGCATGCTTTGTTTCCTCACATACTCTGCCTTCCCCTGCAGACAGTTCGCTTTTTCTCCTTCCTAGCAACCAGCAAAGGCCCAGCTGTCAGATCCACAACCTACTTAATCCTGCCTTGTCTGTCTCCCACACAGGCCACCCTACAGTTCTGTGTGGTGAAGCCACTCATGGCCGTCAGCACTGTTATTCTACAGGCCTTCGGCAAGTACCGGGATGGGGACTTTGAGTAAGCAGGGGTCCTCCCCGGGATCCGTGGGCAGAGTGTTGACACGGGGTGGGTGGCCTTGACAACAGAGCCCATGCCTGTGACCTTCCTAAACCACACAGGGCTCAGACCTCCCTGAATCTCTGAGCCAGAGCCTGGCAGTGGCCATCTTGTGCTTGGCCCTGATACAGGTGAGTCTCAGAAGGTGGAGCCTACTTTAAGACAGCTTCTGAAAGCAAAGAAGCTGGGGAGGCAGCCTTCAGCCCGGATGTAAAGGCCCAGCTGTGTAAACCAGCCACACGCGTTCACTTGTGTGTTAGTGAAGGCGGCCTTCACCTGGCCCTGTGCTCCGAGGTCTTCTCATCAGCTGTAACCTATAACCTACACCACAACCCACCTAGGCTGATGAGTACACGAGGTCAGGAAGAGAGCAAGCTTAGGAGTCACCTCATGTCAGTCTGCGCCCTCTTCATAGCCCTCGCTTTCCTCTAGTGTCCTCCATGAGGAATAGGTTCAGGGCAGGGCCACCCTGTGAGTGAGTGAAGTGGTGGTGGAAAGCTGCCTGCGCACAGGCACACCCCTGAGCCACATGCCAGTGTGTCCCCCATCCTCTGCCTCCCCCTCCAGTGGGTGTTTGTGCCTTGCTAGAGAGCACAGCCATGACCCATGGGGAACAGGTTGTGGCAGAGCAGAGGAGGGAGCAATCTGCCCTTGAAGGGTTGGTCCCAGCCGCAGCATGCTTGTTCCACAGTGTTACCAGTGGCTACCTCTACGTGACCATCATCTACAACATCTCAGTCAGCCTGGCCCTCTACGCCCTCTTCCTCTTCTACTTCGCCACGCGGGAGCTGCTCAGCCCCTACAGCCCTGTCCTCAAGTTCTTTATGGTCAAGTCTGTCATCTTTCTCTCCTTCTGGCAAGGTCAGCTCCTTCTCAGCCTGGTGATCATGGCCCCCGTGCCCACTTCCCTTTCAGTCCCATGTGTTCCCAGAACTGTGGGTCCCAGGCCAAAGTGCTGTCCTTCAAGATCCTGGCTTGGAACTCAGAGATACCTTGGCCACTGGGCACTTGGGAGGGGTGAAGCTTGCAGGAAACTTTAGTGCAGCCATGTACAGTTAGCAAGGCCCCAATTTTCTGACTGACAGGTAGCTGAGAGTGGGGTTGGCAGAAGCCTGCGTCCAGGAGCAAATGAGCCCTATTGTGCCCTGGCGTGTGGCTACCTGGGTGGTACTGCCTGAATGAGGGGCATGGGGAGGGGTCCAGTGTGTGACCGGACAGGGCTTCTCCCTGCCCAGGCATGCTGCTGGCCATCTTAGAGAAGTGCGGGGCCATCCCCAAGATCAACTCAGCCCGAGTGTCGGTGGGCGAGGGGACCGTGGCTGCCGGCTACCAGGACTTCATCATCTGTGTTGAGATGTTCTTCGCAGCCTTGGCCCTGCGGCATGCCTTCACCTACAAGGTCTACGCCGACAAGAGGCTGGACGCTCAAGGTAGGAGCTGGGTTCAGCTTCAGAGCCCCCCATCCCCCACTTTTCTTGTAAGGGTTGAAAGAAGGGCTAAAGAGGTCACAGCCCAGAGGGACCCCTAGTTGTTTCTAGAAGCTGAGTTCACCCATGTAGTGTGAAGATCCACAGATGGTATAATATACCTATAATCCCAGCACTCAGGAAGCTGAGGCAGGAGGATTACTGTGAGTTTGAGAAAAAAGAAAAAAGTCAGGACAGAGACTAGTGCACACCAGTGTGTGGCATCTGCTCTGTCCTGTCTTCTCTCTGCTGAGGTTCTTCAAGGAATAAACAGAAAAGCTGCTCCCCCAGAGAAGCAGGGTCAGAGGGCAGTTTCTGCAGCTTGCTTTTTATAGCTCTCATCCTTGTTGCTAAGGCAGTATTCCATAGGGTACAGGAGAGTGCCCTAGAAAGATCTGGGCGGGTTGGACTCACCCTGGGCATCCTGTGATTGGCTAGACCCTGCGCAGCTGTCTGGAGAAGCAGGGACCAAGGGGGCAGAAGGCCTGTTCTGAGAGGAATGCCTGAGACTGCTGGGACAGGAGAGGGAGGCCTCCTGTCCAAGGCACCTGCCATCCAGTTGCGATTAGCGTTCCTCCATGACAGAAGGCCAGAAACCTTCTCCTCAGGCTTTAGTGCTCACCATAGGTCCCTGTGATGGCATGGAGATTCTTTTTTTTCCTTTTTTTTTTTCTTTTTTCTTTTTCGTGTGTGTGTGTGTGTGTGTGTGTGTGTGTGTGTGTGTGTGTGTGTGTGTGTGTGTGTGTGTAGCCTCGTCTATCCTGGACTCGCTTTACAGACCAGGCTGGCCTTGAACTCACAGAGACCTACTTGCCTCTGTCTCCCGAGTGCTGGGATTAAAGGTGCACGCCACCACAGGCATAGGACTCCCTGCCCAGCCCCTCTGCTGGACTGTGCTGTCCCCCACACTGTGATACACTAGTTGCCATCATGGTCCTTAATGGCATCCCTACTCTGTGTTGAACCACTTGCTGGCAGGTTTGCCCCCTGCTGTGCCCATCATACGTAGGTGGGGTCGGGGTGGGGGTTGTCTGATAGCATTCATCCAAGCCCCTTAACTCTGGTTGGACAGGCCCTGGGCCTGGAACCACTGGAAGCAGGCTGGGTTGTCTGTGGCAAAGGAGTGCTGTGTCTTGGAGGCTCTGCAGGGGCACTTTACTGGTGACCTGGCAGTCTTTCTGTGTGCTTCCCTCAGGCAGCCCCTTCCCCCCCCCCCCCCAAGGACCAGTCCCACCAGGACAAGATGCTTTGCCTGTGGGGCCCTAGTCCATCCTCTTAGCCATGGCACCCAGTGCCTCCCAGCTCCACATTAGGCTGGGGTGAAAACCAGCTCTGCTCCCTGATTGTCTTCTGAGCCTTGATTTCCAAAGCTGTGAGAGGAAGGAGCTTTGCAAGGCACAGGGCTCCATGCAGGCGTAGCTTAGCCCTCCTGGGAGGGTGGGATTAGGGCACCCCAGAGGTGGGATGGAATTTCCACTGCCTTCTGCGTGACCGCTGTTACCGTGAGCGCTGTCCTTCAGGGGCAGCCAGAGCAGCCTGGGTGTCTGGGGCTGGGAGGGGATGTCACTGGGCCTGGGGCAAGTGGGCAACTTTCACTCAGCTGTCTCTTGTCTTCTCTGTCCCTCTGCCTTCTCTCCCTGCCCCTTTACTCTGCATTTGCCCTGGGGTTGGCCTTGGGCAGTGCTGACGTACGGCCCATACGGTAGGTCTGTTCTCTGCTGTCTACACGTCCGTCCTGCACGTCAGTCTGGTCTTGTCACTGGCATGTCTTTTTGTAGATCCTCTGTGTACCCATCTCCTCCCAGCTGGTACTCCTGCGTGAGCCCTGAACACCTGACTAAGAGGGCTGCCCTTTGGAGAGCTTGGCTGCCTTTGTTCCATTCTCTAGTTTTGAAATACACCTTGCTAGGTTCTGGGGCACAGTGCTCCACTAAAGGAGTAGTAGGGGCATTTAGCGGTGGTTTCAGCCCAGAACACAGGGGGCAGAGTAGAGAGACTATGAGCCCCAAGTCCTGGGCCCAGGCTTGTGTTCATTCCTCTAGCTTGGCTTGGCGGCCTGCACTGCGCTTCCACCCCTACCCCGGAAACTGTGGGGCACAGAGTCAGCTGGGTGAGTTGGAGCACGGCCTCTCAGAGGAACAGCCAACAGGCCAGCCTGCTCCTGGGATCGAGGGAGGCTCTGATACTTGGTCCAGCAGCCCTCCCAGGTCGGGCTTGGGGTGTCCCAGGTGACTGCCTGCAGCCTCTCCATCTGTGCCAGTCCTTTTCTACCTGTGAGTGCCCTCTGCCCTGTTGTCTCACCTTCTGTCACAGCCCCATGTTCTGTCCTAGTCAGCAGCAGCACTGTTGTCCTGAGCAGCAGTACTGGCGTGGGGTCTTCCCTTGTCCCCTACCAGCAGGGACTGATCAAGTTCTCTTCTTGCTTTGGCCCCGGACCCCACCTGCCTCCTCTCTGTAGGCCGCTGTGCCCCCATGAAGAGCATCTCCAGCAGCCTCAAAGAGACCATGAACCCACATGACATTGTGCAGGACGCCATCCACAACTTCTCGCCTGCCTACCAGCAGTACACACAGCAGTCCACGCTGGAGCCTGGGCCCACCTGGCGTGGTGGCACCCATAGCCTTTCCCGGTCCCACAGCCTTAGCGGTGCCCGTGACAACGAGAAGACTCTGTTGCTCAGCTCTGATGATGAGTTCTAGGTGTGGGCACAGGTGGGGAACGGGCAGTACCCCCTCCAGCCCCGAGCCCAGCTGGGGAGGAGCCAGCACAGTGCTGCTGTTGCCCTTTATTTATTGGACCAGAAACACTCGCAGGACTATGGCCTCAGGAATATGTCTACATGGCCAACCCTGCACTACTCGGGGTGAGAGCAGAGAAGACTGGCTGTGGCTGCCACATCTCTGCTGCCCATTCTGTACTGGGGACACATCTGGAACCAGCCATGCCTGGGCCCAGATGCTTATGTGTTGGCCAGAAGCTGCATCCTAGCCCCCTCCCCAACAGGATACCTGCTGAGCTGTCAGGCCCAGCCCACCCTACTCCGTGCAATACCCAGGCCCAACCTGGTCTTTTCCTACCTGTCCCCACTTACCAGTTGACCTTTGTCCAATACGGGATCTGTCTCACTCTGGGCAGGAGGAGATGTGAATGCCCTGTGGACCCTTCCCCTACCTAGGTCTGCCTGGCATGCTGCAAGGACCAGAGCTAGACCCCTGGAGCCTCAGGGCCCACCTAAGAAGGATGCCTCCGTGCCTATGGGCCTTTCGGTGACACATGCGGCTCTGGACCCTTGAGTGCTCTCTCAGTGGCCACTGGGTCTCCTGAGATGACAGCCAGCAGCCCACCCTACCCTCTCACTTGGGTCCAGTTCTTGGTAGTTTGGGGTAGTGCTGCCCCCTCCATTCTTCCTGACTGTGCCAGGCTTGGATCCTCACCACCTCCTCAGTGGAGCAGTCAGACTCCTGCTAGGCCCTGGTCTCCCTGGGGCTTATCCCTCAAGTCACAGGAGAAGTCTGAGTCTCAGCATTTCAGACCACATACAGAGGGAGGCTGGGGGGATGGGGATGCAGCGGGGCCAAGGCAGGGGTGTTCTCAGACTCTTCTGGGTCCCCTGGCCTTACAGGGCCTGGTGTTCTGCTTCACCTGGCCCCAGCCCATCTCTTCTGTGCCTTAGTCATGTACGAAAGCCCCTCCCCGGTTCTCATCAGTTCCAGGCACTTCCGGGGGCTCCTTATTGAGCTGCTGGCACTCAGGGTTCTGCAGTGTGGGGTTGGGCATCCTTGTCTGGGACCACCCACTCTCTCCCCTGACCCCCTCTACACTCACATCCCAGAGCTGCCTCCAAGGTAGGGTGGCAGAGGGCCTGGTGAGCGGAGTCCAAGCAGCACTTGGGTTTGGCTTGAGCAGCCTCTTGAGGTGAACAGTGATGGAGAAGAAACAGCCCTGTCTTGTGGCCTTCACTGGAAGCTCTCCCCTTGGTCACCTCTGGAACAAACAGGTTCCTTCCCTTCTCATGGCCCAGAGGCCAGCTCTCAGCCCCACCCAGTGGGCCTGGCCAGCTTGTCCCAAGTTGCCCAGAAAGGCGGCTGGCAATGGTTCCCACCTGGGACTGCTTCCACCAGTTTGTTTCTCAGACCTTTCCTTTCCTTCCAGGCCAAAGTATGTTGCTGGTTCCTGTACCCACTGGTCCCCACCCACCCTGGCACTTGCCTGCTGACATGATGGGTGAGGCTGTGGGGAGAGCTCAGTGGCAGGAAGCTAGTGGTCACTGGGGACACGGGACAGAAATCTGTACCTGACTGCCCAGTTCTTTCTTCCTATGATGCATAACCTATCTTGTCTCATTTATTTTTTATTTCGTTTCCAGATAGAGAGTAGCTCTTTGTACATAAAAGAAAATACTTGAAAATTAATCGTATGATGTATGAGAAGACAGAGCCCCCTAGTTTTGTATTTCGTCGTGTGACTGCCATGCGTTCCACCAGAAAGCCGCTCTATTTTGGTCTCTGTGATATTTTAAATGCGTGACAGAAGCAAGCAAATAAAGTCAGGAAGAAATATATATATATATGAGATAATATAGATTGTATCAAAATCTCTCTTGCCTACCAGTGAGGTTTTTTGTTGGTTTGTTGGTTTTCCTTCCCCCTCTCGTCTGGGAGAAGTGCAGTGGTGGTGGGCAGGGTGTCCATCCTCTTCCTGTGTGAGATGTGTATGTCGATCACATCTTATTTCCTGATGTAAAGTGACCTCTTGGACCAAAAGGGTGTTTACACTGTCTGGGACTAAAATCAGGTTCTACATCCCTAGTGGACAGTTTCTCCTTCCTTCAGACAACTGACCACAAGGGGTTTCCTCTACCCGTCCCTGGGCCCCTGCCTTGAGCCGATCTTCCATCCTTGGGAACCAGGAGGCATAGGGAGGGATACAGGCATGGGTATCTTCCCTGCTCGCACCATGCCTTTCTAGGGGTCTGGCCTGTGGGTGACAGGCGTGGTTGGAATGTGTGGGCGGGGCAGCTTCCTAAGCAGCCTATAACCTGAAGGTAAACAGCCTACGTCATTTGTGCACACGCCCCACCCCCATCCGCCACCCCTTCCTCCTAGTAGGCCTGAGTTTAGCCCCTCAGGAAGGAGTCTTGGTAGAGCCCCAATCTGAGCGAGTTCTGTGGGTCCAACCAAGCCACGTGATTGGCGCTTCCCTATACTCAAACGTTGCCCCTTTTCCTTGGTCTCTCCCTCCCTGTCCAGCCACATAACAAGGTCCTCACGCTAGTTCTGTGGACTACCATTTGTTGTGTTTTTAGGGTTTGCAGCCCTCCTGGCTTTTCTAGACTCTGGTTCAAAGCGCCTTCATTTTAAAGTACTAATTTTCAACCTGTGGGTCGCGAACCTGTCACCCCTTTCCCAGAGGTCGAATAAACTAGAGCTATAAGAAACCAGTAAGTGCCACTCCCAAAAAAGACCACTTAGGTTCAAATCCCAGCTCCCCTCACCAGGCAAGGCAGAGTCCATGTGAGGATGGCGCACACACATACCCTCTAACCTACGATTAAGGCTGAAGCCTGTTGCCTAAAACTAGCAATCCACTTCTCTCTGAGCCTTCAAGTAAGTACACTGGGAAGTAGTTCTCACTATGCAAATCAGGCCTATGTGAAAGTGGTAGAAAATTTCAAGACTTAGAACCGCTCTTTGCCTGGGACTATGTACTGTGTGATCGCGGCTTTCACCCTGTCTCTATCCGTAGCTGCTTGCAAAAGCCAGCAATGAGATTTAGCCTCCCATGACCCACAAGTTCCTTCTACCCATATCAGGCCGCTCATTTAAAGGACATGCAAAACACTCTAGGATGTACACTTCATTGTGGAAAAAGAGAACTCAACTTTATTTAGAAAGTCTACAAAATACTCAAGATAGATAACTGGCTCACTTTACATCAGAAAATAAATAAACTCTGGGAGCTGGGCAATTAAAAAAAAAACCCTATTGTTGCCATCCAGCTTTCCCTAAATATACGATTAAATGTGATTTTTTTTGTAGATATAAAATATAAGTCCAGCTCAAGGCCCACGTATTTCCCAGGGAAGAGGGCTTGGGCTCTGGCTGGCGAGAATAATTTAGGTTCGTGCAATAAATAAGTGTGGAGGGGTCAGCTGCATACAGTGTTGGGGAGGTGCTAGGGCCGGACTTCCCAGGGGGACAGTGGTCAGCCCCCCCACTCCACCACGGACCTTAATTTCAAGGGACTCTTCCCCCCCTCCAATCCCCACATCAGGACTGTAGTGTCATCTGCCTATCACAATGGTCATCTCCATTGCCCCTTCTCTGGCTGGCCAGCTCCTCACCTCATCTGTTTGTGTCACCTCCTCTCACCTTCAGCTTCTCTTTCCTTACCACATAGCTGTCTCCCGAGCCAGGGAGGCTCTCCTGCCACTTTGTTAGGTCCCTGTGTCCTATCCCCCCTGTGAAGTCCGTGCTTGGAATGTTGGTTAGGGCAGCTGTGAGAAGGCCCATTTGGGCTTGCAGCTCAACTACTCGGTTTTGAGTAGCATTGGGCCTTTTTTTTTTTTTTTTTTTTTTTTTTTTTTGCCCGACAGCTTCCCCATCTGTCAACTGAGCTTAATTAGCCTGGGAAAGTCTGACATTCCCAGGTCCCAAGCAGAGTTGGGAGGCTTTTTTGAGTTCTGCTTCACGGGGTGGCGGGGCAGCCCCACAAGGCCACACCTACTCCTGAGTCCTGGGAGGGTCGGAAGGGCATGCTGGCACATTCCAAAGCCTCTCCCACCAGCTCTTCTCACCATTTCTAGACCCCCTCCCTTCCAATCGGAGACCGACTTTCAACCCAGGGAAACCCAGAACCCCAACGCCCTCCCCCCAACTTAATAAAGGTGCCCCTTCCCAGGGCCATCAGGTCCCAGTCTGAGGGCCTGCGAGAGTTAGAAAGAGCCCAGGAAAGGAATGTGAAGACATCACAGTGGGTAGCGGTGGCAGATAAAACGGGAGACCGCGAGAGGAAGGCACTCAGGCACTTTGGGAAGGGAAGTTTTCCAGGCGTAGGGCGGGTACTAGGAGCAGGGGGCAGGGTCAGGAGCAGGGGAGGGGCCTGGCGTCGACTTGACGATAGTGATGACGCTGGCGGGTGCCACCAGCGCCGCGGGCCCGCGGGCGGCGGCCACGGAGCGCGCGAAGCCCTGCAGCGCCTCACACTTGCCGCGCAGCGCGTCGAGCTCCAGGCGCATGGCGGCGTTCTCGCGCGCCAGCTTGTCCACCTCGCGCTCCAGTTCCGACTTCTGCTTCTGCAGCTCCTCCTTCTGGCACACGCGCTTCACGCGGCAGCTGGCCGCGTAGCCGCGGTTCTTGAGTGTGCGGCGCCGCTGCTTCAGCCGGGTCACCTCCTCCGCCGACAGCCCGCGCAGGTTGCGGTTCAGCTCGCGCACTGACAGCCCCATCAGCGCCTCATCCGACAGGTGCGGTGTGTTCTCGCTCAGCTCGCGCTTGACCTGCGGGGCCGTGGGGGAAACAGAGGCACATGGCCCTGTTGGGGATACCACCCTATTTCCCAGTGCACCCTCCTCTCCCCGTTTTGGAGGTTACTGGGCTTGAGCCAAGACCTTGAAGGCGAGCTGGACCAGCGTCATCACACAGGAGGCTACCAGGGGCTCAAACTATACAAGCGTCAAAACCTGGACCCAGCTGAGAAACCCAGCCTGGAAAGCCCCTCGCAACAGGAAGTGACCTGACCCGTAGCCCCTTCGCTGCCGAGTCCCCTTTGGGGCTTCCAAGAAGGAAAGGGGAATTGAGATGTCGCTGCTCTACCAGGAGCAGCAGCAGAGAGAGACTGCAGGAGCTAGCACCTCACTCACCTTCAGGGCTTTGCTGGATAAGGGATCCACGGACATTTTCGCAGAAGGTGCCCTCTGGGCTGGAGGCCTAGGAGAGAAAGAAGTTCAGGGTCACCCTTGGTTCGTTCACGTTTTACTTAGTGTAAAATCCAACCTCCATACCCTGGCATTCAAGGCACCTGTTTCAGAATTCATAGCAACCTCCTCTGACCCCAGCAGTCCAGCCTTTGCTCCCGCTGTCCCTGTACTGCCCCAACTCCCCCATGGTGACTCCTCATCTAGGCCTCTGCCCAATGCCACCTTTGCAGAGCTGGCTTCTCTGGCCACCTCCCATCCCACTTGATGGTTTGTCCCTTCTACCACCCCCTTCTCCACCAAAGCGCCAGTTTCACCACAGCCTCACCACACCAAGGTCAGTGCCTGCATACACTAGGTACTCAACAAATGTGAACTGGTCCTGCTCACGATTTTCCCACATGGGCCAGGGCATGCATGTTTTGGGTTTCTTTACTTTGTTTGTTTTTCGAGACAGGGTTTCTCTGTGTAGCCTTGGCTGTCGTGGACTCATTGTGTAGACCGGGCTGGTCCTTTCCATTTCTTTATTTACATTTATGTTTGCTAGTCAGGTACACCAGAGCCATTGCAATTGACAGCTGTGTGGAGGTCAGAGGGTAATACACAGGACTCAGGTTTTTTTCCTTCCACCTGTGCGGTGGGGGCTGGGGACGGCGGAATCCATTTCAGATCCTTCGGCTTGGCAGCAAGCCCCTTTGCCCACACAGCCATCTCACGTGTGGCATTTGGCCAGGCTGGCCTCAAACTCACTATCCTCCTGCCTCAGCCTCTTGGGTGCTGGGATTACAGGCTGCCAACAGAAATGTGCCCAAATCCGTGCAGGTCAAACGAGCACCCCATCAAGATGCAGCCCCCAAGTCTCCTTTCCAGCAGCATTTGTCCAAGGTCGTATTTTAGAAAGATTTCCCTAAACTGCCCGGAGCCTATCCACCAGGAATTCAGCATGGTCCTAAAGCAGTGGTTCTCACCGTCCTAATGCCTTTTAATACAACTTCTCATGTTGTGGTGACAACCCCCCCCCCACCACCATACAATTATTTTCATTGCTACTTCCTAACTGTAACTTTGCTACTGTTATGAATCGTAATGTAAATATTTGATCTGCAGGATACCTGATGCGTGGTGACTCCTATAAAAAAGGGTTGTCCGACCCACAGGTTAAGCACCACTGGCCTAGAGAGAATAGCAGCTATCCCCAAGCCTATAAAGCCAGCCCATCCATCCCCAGAGCCTTCCCCGTGATCCTGGGAGCCTCACACTCCTTCAATGACTTTTTCCTGATTAGCTACAGTTTGCCGTGTACCCAGCACTGTGGAGACAGGTGAATAAAAAGCCCTGGAGGGAAGCTGGTGTGGTGGTGAACATCTGTATCCCAGCACTCAAGAGGGAGAGGACCAAGAAAGACGTCAAGGCCAGTGGTGGCTACATAGCAAGTTTGAGGCCAGCCTGGTTATACGAGACCCTGTTACATAAATGTTCTTGACCTCGGAGCCATCTCTCTAACCCTTCTCCTTTCTTTTTTTGTACTGGGGTGAAGGAGAGATAAACCTGTTTCTTAGGATCCCAAGTGTGGGATCAGAACAGTCTTGTGAGAGAACAGGTGAGGTTAATCCATTAGAAAACCGACCACCTCGTGTGGGAGCTTGATTGTTGCCAGCTGAAAAGATCCCGTGAACAGACTCTGGGAGGAGATATATAAAAGAGCCCACACTGGAGGCGGGGCTCTTTGGAGACTTTGGATAGTTTTGGCTGTTCATCACTACACTTTGAGATGCTCCTAGAGAGAACCACTCGAGGGAAGGCTTCAGGGCTCTGGCTCTTGCTGAGGTTCCGGGTTCTGGTTACTCCAGGTTCCAGCAGAAGAAATCCTACTGATTATAGTCAGGAGAATCATTCCTTGGAACTGATATCCTTATGGTTTTGTTATTGTGTTCCTTAATCCTCTTTTCCTATGGTTTTGGTTAGTCGGGTTATAAGTGATATATGCTCAGTTACTAAGTTGTTAATAAGATATATTAGTTAAAAATATTGGGCCTACACTGGGGATTGAACACATGGTACACAGGCAGGCCAGCAGAAAAATACTCATGCAAATGAAGTAAACATTAAGAATTTAAGGGGGAAGACAGGCGTGGCGGCGCACACCTTTAATCCTAGCACGGGGGAGGCAGATCACTCTGAGTTTGAAGTCAGCCTGGTCTACAAAGTGAGTCCAGGACAGCCAGAGATACACATAGAGAAACCCCGTCAAGAAAAACCAAAAGAAGAAAAAGAAAGAAAGAAAAGAAAAAGGCTGGGCATCGTGGCGCAAGCCTTTAATCTCAGCACTGGGGAGGCAGAGGCAGGTGGATCTCTATGAGTTCAAGGCCAGCCTGGTCTACAAAGTGAGTCCAGGACAGCCAAGGCTGCACAGAGAAACCCTGTCTCGAAAAAGAAAGAAAGAAAGAAAGAAAGAAAGAATTTAAGAGGGTGTGTAAGAGGTCTAGAGTTTGGATCCCCAAGACCCATGTAAGTGCAAGGAGAGTGTGGTACCCCACCTGTAATCCCAGCATGGGCCAGGTGGAGATGGGCAACCTAGCTAGCTAGGCTAGTCCAACCAAAGGCCACAGCAATCCAGGAGGATACTCTGTGCCAACCTAACACTCACATCTCACACCAAGTCTTTGGCACACTCATGCATGCAGCATCTTGCCCAGTGTCAGCCCTGTGAGGATGGTCCCTCTCCAGCAGCAGGGACCTTCTCGAATCCTCAATGGTTTCTCCAGGGCTGAGAACAGGGTCTGGCCAGAGAACATGCTCATGTGGCAACTGTGGAATTCTCAGTGTGACTCAGGCCTGAGGTGGGCACAGTCTGGAGCTTCTGAGGAACTCCTACTAGGTCAGGGGTCTAGCAGCTCAGTCAGCAGGAAGGAGTGGGGCAGGAAAGGGAAGTTGGCCATCCAAGACACTGTTCTGAACTGAAACAGCTACTGTGGCCCCAAGGCTGGCAGTGTCTTACAGGGTCTGCTGGGGAACAGAGGCTCAGGCCAAGGACCCCAGCACTCAGGAAACAAACAGGAAGGTCAAAAGTTCATTACTGCTAGATCAGGAATTCAAAGCCAGCCTGTCTCAAGAAATCAAAATAACAAAATTGAAAAAGAGCCACCAAGTAGGCATGGTGGCACATGCCTTTAATCCCATCACTTGGGAGACAGAGGCAAGCAGACCTCTGTGAGTTCGGGGCCAGCCTGATCTACAAAGCGAGTCTAGGATGGCAAAGCTACACAGAGAAACCCTGTCTTGAAAAACAAACAAACAGCCGGGCGTGGTGGCACACACCTATAATCCCAGCACTCGGGAGGCAGAGGCAGGTGAATCGCTGTGAGTTCAAGACCAGCCTGGTCTACAAAGCGAGTCTAGGACAGCCAAGGCTACACAGAGAAACCCTGTCTCGAAAATCCAAAAAGAAAAAGAAAAGAGCCACCAAGCCAGGCATGATGGGAAGGCTGAAGCAGGAAGAGCTTTAGTTCTTCCTTGGCTACATATCAAGTTCAAGGCCAGGCTGGCCTATGTAGCTAGACCCTCCCACCATGCCTCTTAGGATGTAGCCGGAAGAAGCTGAGCCTGGGGCCTGGACCAGGACTTGGGCAGATCTAGGCTCCGATGCTGATTCTGGGTGAAGGATTCTACTTGACTTTTCAGGAGAGCCTAGAACTTAACAATCCTCCTGCCTCAGTCACCTGAGCGGTGGGATTACAAGTGTGGTGGGCCACTATGCCCGGCTGCAGTGGCATTTCTTTAAACAGTCCCTTGCCTGAGTCACACACTGGGGAGTTGGGGGATGGCGGTGGTACCACCGAGAAAAGCAGACATGTCATGGGCCACGTGGACACCTCCCGTGGGTCCCATTGATCCCTACTAGGCAGAAGACAGAGTCCAGGCATCCACGCAGGCCCAGCCCCACCCTGCCTCCACCAGCCTGCCGCCCTCCATCTGCCTCCAGCCTGCAGGGATCTCTTTCACTTCCTCTCCTACTCTTGCCCTCTCACCTCTAGACCACCCCCACCCTCTGACACCTCTCCACTCTGCCCTCAGTTGGTCCGCCAGGTTCCCGCTCACCCTCTGTCCCAGGGTAGGAAGCCCTCCCTGACTCATAGGTCTTGCTGGGTGCCCTCTGTCCCCCAGCCCTTCTGCCTTGGTGGTGTAACTATCCTATTTCCTTGCTGTCCCCTATACCAGACAGCTGAGTCAGCCCTGGGTGTTTGAGGCTGCCCAGCCAGCGCCCAACAGGGGCAGGGAGCAGGCGACGGGGAGGTGGGGGCGGTTGGTTTGGAATGTCTGTCATGGTGACCCAGCTGGTCACTGTCCCCGGGCAAGTTCCAAAACTAACTTAGGGGAACACAGTGTGAGTGAAACCTGCTAAGTAGCCGCCTCATCCTTCTCCTTGTCAGCTGCCTCCCTGTGGGGGCAAATGTCACAGGTGCCAGGAGAATTGGAGCAAGCATAGGGACCCTCCCATGTGACCTCTGGCCCAGACCAGGACATAGGGTACTGGATGGGAGGCAAGCCTAGAGTTTGAGTCCTGTCTGTGTTTTCTCCGGGCTGTGTGACCTGAGGTGGTAGCTGGGTCTCTACTGTCCCATCTGTAGGGTGGGACACAGGTTTCCACGGTTATAGTGGAAGCTTGTCATACAAACAGAAGGACAGAGAACACTTGGAAACTTAGTAAAGTTCTGAGCCTCACCAAGTGTCAGGGCTGCAGCAGGCTCTGGGGGCTTGCTCCAAGCCAGCATGGCCAGCCAGGGTCACCTAAAGAACTGTGGGTAGGAAAAGGCCTAGAAATTACCCCAAGTTAGCGACCTGAGTGAGCACGTCTCTTGCTAGAAGCCACACAGATGCCCGTCTGCAATTGGGGCAGGATTCTGATTCCGACACTCAGGACTACTCCCACCCCCCCACCCCCCACCCCACCCCAAGGCCACCCCCAGCCTCGGCTGTCCTGGAACTTGCTCTGTAGACCAGGCTGGCCTCAAACTCAGAGATCCGCCTGCCTCTGCCTCCCGAATCCTGGGATTAAAGAGTGCGCCACCACGCCCTGCCTTCAGGATTGAGTCTGGTGGATCCTTTCCTCCATCATCTTCCTGGTAACACAGTCGGGTAATGCCCAGCGAAGGTGACAGAGGAGACACAGCCACACAGGGTAGAGCCCAGGACTGAAGCTATACTGAGTGAGCCAGACAGCTCCGTATAGTATGCCCTCTGAACAGTACGCCATTTTCTGAGCTTTGTTTCCTCACTTCTGTGAAGAGAAAACAACTTGGACTGTGTTGTGCCTGGGTTAGGTTGGCTAGGGATGGGACATGCAAGTGACACCACATATCCAGGCCTTCTTTGCCAGTTCTGCAGAGCTGAGCTGGGGGAGGGGGGAGGGGGGAGGTGCCGATAACTGCTTAGTCAAAGAGCGGAAGAAAGGGTCTCTCCCTGCACAGGCTAACTAAGACCCGCTAGGTGCTGAGTACTGGGATGCAGTGCCTGGCCACAGAACCTAGCAGCATAGCCTGGCTCGACAGTCCTTCCTGAACCTGGTCTTGATGCTTGTAGAGTCGAGTCGGTGTGTAAAATGCAAGCCTCTTAGGTCCAGTCAGAGTCGGACTTGGTTGGCTGAGCACAGACAACTCTAATAAGTCCCTTGTTTCCAGTGAGATGAAACAGCCCCCTGAATCTTTCAAAACCTCCCCGATTTCTTCACACGGCCTCAGAATCCCTCTCCACACAGCCAGTCGTCCCGTCCCCCCCCCCCCCCAGCGATGGGACTGCAGCCTCTCTCTTTGCAGACAGTGAGTGCTCGGCCTTAGGAGGGCTGGGACCTGCCCATCCTCCTCCCTCCCACCAACCCCCATTCTAGCCTCAGGCCCCTCAGTGGCATCCTAGAAGTCCACAGAGGCCCGCAGCTGCCCAGGAATGTCCTAGCTCAGCAGTCAAGCCAGTCACAGAGGGAAAGTCCCAACAGGAGAAAGGGGGATTTTCCCATCACCTTTGCCTTTCAGCTCCCAGCAGCGGGGGCCCCCAGTTTCTAGAACACAAGGCACCAGTTGCCCTGACCCAAGGACCCCACCCTCAAGGCTTCTCTTCTTCCTGGGGAAGCCAGCAGGGCCAACTTCAGGTCTGAGGTTCCTAGTATTCTTTGGAGACCCAGGCGTGAGCTCATTCTTGGGGACATGAGGGCTGCCCAGCCAGGGGCCATGGCCTTCCTGTCCCTGTCTCTGGCCCCTTGCTGTACACCCGAGACATCCTGCAGACGGCCCACCCACTGGCATGGGCTCCTCTCTGGCTGCTGAACCATAGTGCTTACTTGGTGAGGACAGAGGGAAAAAATGTGTTTGCCTGGGTCTTGGCAGCACACGCGGGGCGCCTCCTCCCTGCCGGAAGAGCGCAAGACTGAGAGAACTGAGCAGTGCAGGGAAGCAGCAGGCTGGGGTCGCAGCAGCCCCATTCTGCTACCCACACCGTTACCCTCACCGTGTGGCTTCAGGTTGTCACTCCTGTTCTCTGGGCCTGGATTTCCCAACATGTCCAACCTCCCCTGAGCCGAAGGTAGACACCCAGCAATGACAATGTTTTACAGCAGCAGATTCCGGCCCAGCATAAAACTCCAAAGCCTCCAGCAGGGTGGAGGCACTGGCGGAAAGGAAAGGGAACCCCGGAGGGCCTCCTGGAGGCAGAAGCAGGACAGCACCAGTGGCCAGCCTACGAGCTCTGACCTCCTTTCTCCTCCACCTTGCACAGCTAGGGGCCATTTCCTCTTCCAGCCAGACCAAGACCGCAGTGGCCTCACCACTGCACTACCCGCTCCTTTGCCTCCACCTCCACTCGCGTCAAAGGGGGGGGGGTCACTAGAGCACACACCTACAAGCTTGACCATGTTTGGCTTGTTTCAAGACCTCGTACTAGTTGGGTGTGGTCACGTACATCGTGGTCGGTCACAACCCTCAGGAGGCAGAGACGGGAACACTAGAAGTCCAAAGCCAGCTCAGGCTACACAGGACCCTATACACACACACACACACACACACGCAAAAAAACAAAAACAAATATTCGGGCTAGAGAGATGGCTCAGTGGTTAAGACCACGTGCTGCTCTTGCAGAGGCTCTGTGTTCTATCCTCAGCACCATATCAAGTAGGTCCCACTTGCCTGTAACTACAGTTTCAGGGACCTGACACCACCTGGCCTCCACAGGCATCTGCACTTATGTGGAACACATGCATTTCCTACTTAAAGAAAAAGTGAGTTTCAAAAAAAATCAACACCATGGAGCCCATGCCCCATCTGCCCCAGGCCAGGAAGAAGCCTTCTGCTGTTAACATGTTCCCTCCACGCCCCCAGCATCTTTGTTGCTAATAACCAGGAAATGAACGGAATGGATTTCCTAATGACTACTGGCCCAAAGGAACACAGTCTCTGTGTGTGAAGGAGGAACTCGCCTGCACCCTGAGGGACCTGCTCACATGGGGGGGGGGTGTATAGGATGGGGGGGGGGAATTCCTTCAAACTTCCTACAGCCCACAGTCTTGCTTTCTGCTTGCTTCCCTGGATCCCGGGGTCCTCTTTCTATCTGTGTCACTGAGCTCAAGGACACACACCCATTGCTTATTTCCTCACCTATCCACATATCCAAGAAGCACCTACTGTATGCCTGGCCCTGTGTTGAGCCCCGAGGGCCCGAAGAGGAATCACAGCCCTTGTCCTTGCAGTCCCAGAGTCGCCGGCAGCCACCTACTCCCTAGCCTCCGCCCCAGGGAAACTTCCACGATAGCTCTGGCTAAAGTACGGTTACTACTTAGGCCACGTGACTCTCTCATCTCAGCAGCTGCTCTGTATTTATGTCTTTGGCTCTTTTATTTGTTTCCTGGACGGCAGGCAGTGTCTGGGTCTGTCTCTTCGTCTCACCCCCAGTGTCCAGCCCAGGGCTTGACCATCAGCAAGGCTTCCTGACGCATGGAGACGGGATGCGTCAGGCCCCACACTACTACAGCCACACCTTCCTTCCTGCCTCAAGGAATGCACATCCCCTCACACTGTAAGTCTAAAGAAATCTTCCCCTCCAAAATAAATAAGGTGGAGAGATGGCTCAGTGACGAAGAGCAGCACCCACATGATGGCTCACAACTACCCATAACTACAACCTCAAAAAATCCAAGACCGCCGGGCAGTGGTGGCGCATGCCTTTGATCCCAGCACTTGGGAGGCAGAGGCAGGTGGATCTCCGTGAGTTGAAGGCCAGCCTGGATTACAGAGCGAGTTCCAGGACAGCCAGAGCTGTTCCATGAGAAACCCTGTCTCGAAAAATAAAAAAAAGAAAAAGAAAAAAGAAAAAGAAAAAAGAAAAAGAAAGAAATCCAAGATCCTCTTCTGACCTCTGCTGGCACTAGGCACGCGCTTACACACACATACACACACACACACTGTGCAAACACATACATGCAGGCAAAACAGTTTTTTTAAAAAAAAAAAGCATGATCTAGGGATGCTGGGCTTTAGCAGACCCCTGGGGCTTCAAGGGGAAACAATGTTTCAATACTAAGTTTCCATCTGTCGGCTGCTTCCCTCACCTCTGACCCCCCAGCCCTGGGGTGGGGAATGTTTCCTGATCAGGTGTGAGGGTGGACCCACCTGATTCCTGTGGTCCTGGCTACAAACCCCCAACCCCCAACTCTATGGACTCGATCGCTCCAGGTCTAACAGGCTGTGCATCGCAGCTGCCAGCGCCTCTCCTGCCATCCTGCTGCACACAGAGACACTGGAGTTCCCACAGTGGCAGCAGAGCTCACTGGGCTCAAAGTTAACATTTCTACCCTTTGGCAAGCCCAGTTGCCAGACCATGCGAGACCGAAAGTCTTGGGGGGGGGGGGGTCACAGGGTTCCCAGAACCAGCCATCCTTCAGGCAGGCTACACAGTGTTTTCTTTCTTTCTTTCTTTCTTTCTTTCTTTCTTTCTTTCTTTCTTTCTTTTTTTTTCCCAAGAAAGTTTCTCTGTGTAGCCTTGGCTGTCCTGGACTCACTTTGTAGGCCAGGCTGTCCTGGAACTCACAGAGGTCTGCCTGCCTCTGCCTCCTGAGTGCTGGGATTAAAGGCATGCTCAGCAGCTGCCAACCCCCCCTGGCCACAGGTGTTTTCCCACATTAACCCTTCCCTCAGGAAGACCAGGGAATAGCACTGCCAGCTAGCTGATCTTGCTGATCCGGGGACTCCAGATAGTTGATCCAGTCTTTCACTAGCCCTGGGGTCCAGCAGTCCACAGAGAAGTCCATCTGAAAACTGAAACTACCAGAAGCGTGGCAGGTAGGACCCCGGAGGCGCAGCCTCAGACACCTACACCAGCCACAACAGCCACCAGAGTAGCCTGGGAGCCTTGCCTTCCCCAATCACAGCCCGCCACAGGTTTTCTAGCCCTCCCAGTTTCTCCAGAGACCGGAGGAATGGGACAATCCAGGGATGAATAACGCATACCGAGCCAGAAAACCTGGGGCCAAGGAAGGACTTCCACGCACTAGGCAACCAGATCCACTAGGTGGCCAGGAGAAAGCTGGCTCGCTCACCTCTTCTCTATTCTAAGGCTGCAGGCACCCGCGCTGGGCAAGGAACAAACACTGATGTCACATGGCTCCAACCAGGGGAAACTCCGGAGACAACTGGGGCCGGGCAGTCCCGGCTGGTGGAAAGGGGGAGGATAGCAGAGGGTGGAGGGGAGGGAAGGAAAAAAAAAATTCAGACCTGGCGTGACCACCGACTGGGCCACTTCCTTCACTCGGCTCCTTATTCCGCATTTGCTCCTGTGGTCACCCGTGCGCACCCACTTCAAGATACACCGGGCTCGTGTCAGTCTCCAGGGAGCGCGTGCGGCCACACACAAACACAAACCTCGAAGTACACGGCGCGCACGCAGCCCGAGGAACCCAGGGCGCTCCCCAAGAGAACACACGCGCACGCACGCCACCGGGGGACGTAAACAAACCGCGCACACACGGTGCTGGGCGCGGCTCCAGGGACTGTTCTCACCGAGTCACGTACGTGCACGCCCCGCCCCCGCCCCTGCCTCCGCCCCCGCCTCGGCTTCCTCCGGGGCTCGCGCACCGCCTCCCAGCCAGCCCCTCTAAGGCCCCCGCTGTGAGCAGATGCTCAGGGGGCGTCGATGACGCAGGCCCACGCGCGGCCCAGGAACCACCCGGAGCGCACATTCCTGGCGCTCGGTCCCCGGCTCTGACTCGTCCTTACCGTTCTCCGCCAGGCCCGGCGCTCCGCGCGCGGTTGTCGCGGCTGTCTCGGTGGCGGTCCCAGGCCACTCTGGAGCCCCCACTCCTCTCCGATCGGGACCGCAGTTCAGTGGGAACCCGGTTCTGCGCACCTCCGCTCCGAGTTTTGTTATTCAGCGGACGGCGCAGGGGGCCTGAGCGGCGCGCAGTTGTAAGGCGAGCTTCCCGGAATTACTCACGCACAGGATTCCTTTCATTCATAAAAACCCAGTCATGCAGTGACGTCACCACCCCCAGCCGCCAGCCGGCCCCCAAGCGGCAACCAAGAGCTAAGGCCCCGCCCCCAGTAGGCTGGGCTCTAGGGGCCCACAGCCAGAGCCTGCAAGGTTCTCAGTTCTGGGGATTGGTGTCCTTTGGATGTATTCACGTGACGCCTGTCGAGAAGGACGTGGGTGGAGATGTCACTTGCTTCACTTTACGGTTCACTGTCTGGCCTCTTTTCTCTTCGATCTAGACCCTTTGCCCAGATGATCTCATCCAGTCTCGTGGTTTTAAGTGCGGGCTCTGTACCTGTGAGCCCTGGGTTTGTATTCCCACAGCCACAGCAACTGCCTGCCCTGGGCCTTCACGGGTCTTCTCCAGACCTTCAGCCTGTGGTGGTATATGTGCATTCACACGCAGACACATAACAAAGAAACGAATTTAACATAACATAACATAAAATTTATAAATAAAAAAGACTTTTTAAAAAATTTAACTCTGGGCTGGAGAGATGGCTCAGAGGTTAGGAGCACTGGCTGCTCTTCCAGAGGTCATGAGTTCAATTCCCAGCAACCACATGGTGGCTCACAACCACCTGCAATGTGATCTAATGTCTTCTTCTGGCCTGCATACATACAGGCAGAATACATAATAAATAAATTTTTAAAAATAAATAAAATAAAAAAATGTAACTCTGATTGCTGACACAGTGGTACATACCTGTAATCCCAGCACTCAGGGAGGGGGAGGCAGGCAGATCTCTCTTGAGTTCGAGGCCAGCCTGGTCCACAAAGCAGTCCAGGACAGCCAAGGCTACACAGAGAAACCCTGT
>NC_140493.1:23036390-23079533 GCF_964271855.1 Acomys minous
AGCATGCAGAGACTATCAAGACAGGCATGGAGTGGGTTCTGTGCTGCCCCTCTCAGCTGACCTCCTCTGCTCTGCATGTCTGAACTGCCTGCTCTGTGGGCTGAGAAAGAGTTTCATGCACTTACACCTATAAGCCTTTTATACCGTGTTTATTATGTAATAGAAGATCAGTAATATTGGGCTGAGACACAGATGAGGCCTCCAGGTCTCCTAGGACGCTCCCTCTGAGATTCCTTTTTATCCCACGGTGAGTGACTTTAGTCACACCAAGTTGGGTGTGATCTCACCCTGCCAGGACACCTCATCATGCTGGGAGGTTCCTTGTTGCCAGTTTCTAGAGGGAGAGTCACTCTTTGCTTGCACAGCCCCACGGAACTGCCACCGGTCCAGCTAGTCTCCCATTTGTCTGCTAGAGTGTAGCGATGGATGCCCATGAGACTCTGGCTCGGAGCAGAGAAAGTTGCTCAGGGACAGGATTTTGGTGTGGATTGCATTTCTAGCTGACCCCAGTCTGCCTCAGGCAGTGCTACAGTGCTATTCATTCATTCATTCATTCATTCATTCATTCTTCTTCTCTTTCTTTCTTTCTTTCTTTCTTTCTTTCTTTCTTTCTTTCTTTCTTATTTTCCCCCAGTTTTTCAAGTCAGGGTTTCTCTGTGTAGTCTTGGCTGTCCTGGACTTGCTTTGTAGAGCAGGCTGGCCTCGAACTCTCAGAGATCGGCTTGCCTCTGCCTCCCAAGTGCTGGGATTAAAGGCGTGCACCACTATACCTGGCTGCTGTTCATTTTTCTAGGCTCAGTTTGCTCCTGAAGACTGAGAGTGTGGGACTAGGTCTCTGATTTGATTCCCAGTCCCTGTGAGCTGATGTCATCTGGACCTCTTGAGCCCTTTCAGCATCAGGACAGCCGTTCAGCACTGGGCCTGCATGTACATTTCCATGGGTCCCTCTGTCTGTCAAGGGGAAGTGGTGTCAAAAGGGAGTCCTTCTAGAACCTAGAGAGAGAGACAGAGAGGGAGGGAGAGAGGGAGGGAGAGATGAGAGAGATGGGAAGAGAGAGAGAGAGGAGAGAGAGAGAGGGAGAGAGACAGGGAAAGAGAGAGAGGAGAGAGAGAGGGAGAGAGAGAGTTAGAGAGAAAGGGAGGGGGAGGGGAAGAGAGAGAGGGAAAAAGAGAGGAGAGAGAGAGATGGAGAAAGACAGGGTGAGAGAGAGGAGAGAGATGGAGAGAGACCATAGAGAGAGACAGAGAGGGAGGGAGAGAGAGAAACGAGAGAGTGAAGGGGGAGAGAGAGAAACAGGAGAGAGGGAGGGGGAGAGAGAGATAGGTATTGCTCAGAATGCTTCCACCAACCTCTGGCATTGCCCCAGTTTCTTACTACTGGTAATTAATGACAATTTATGATAACATTGGTTGTGCCCTTAATGAGCCCTTTCCTTTGTGCCAGGCACTGTGCTGTGCCCACAGCCTATTCTTGCTGTTTCTTTCACTCGTCCTTTCTTCTGAGTCAGGATCTTACGTAGGCCCGGCTGGCCTCAAACTTCTTATATAACTGAGTCTCCAGCCTCTGCCTCCTGAGCGCTGGCACTGAACCCAAATAGCCAAGGATGACCTTGAGTTTCTGAGCCTCCCACCTCCACCTCCTAAGTGCTAGGACCACAGACGTGTGCCACCTTGCTTGGTCATGCAGCACGGGGGATCAAACCCAGAGTCTTGCTCACGCTAGGCAAGCCCTCTCCCAGTTGAGCTATGCCCCAGCCTGCCTAAGTGTGCCAATGCCACCTAAGATCAGGTGCCATTGGTGGCATTATGATGGCAATCAAAATGTTTCAGATGTGGGAGCGTTTCCAGCTTGAGATTGTCAGAACAGAACTGCCAGTCTGCACTGGGGACGCTGCCGCTGTGTCTAGTTCTTGCCCTGTTGGAGCATGGCAGACCATGCCACATCGCTGGGCTTGACAGAACCCACCGTCACTGCCACAGCTGCTCTAGCAGCAGTTGGGACTACACAGTGTCATCCCCCCGAGGTACCAAAGCTCTCTCCATGTCAGGAGGCTTCTTGCAGGTCCCAGGCCCCTTACCAAACTCCATCTCTTACTTCACGTTCCCACTAGCCCCACTTTCAGCCTTCAACCTCTCCCTGTCACTCATCCACTTAGGCCCCTTGCAGAAGCCACTCACTGTCATCCCCAAACCACATCTCCACCTATCCTCTTCCTGGCCCCTCATGTCCACAGCACAGCCTGTGTCACCTTAGCAGTTAAGTTTTCATTTCTCCCTTCCCTCCCTTCAGCTCCCATCCCATTTCCCTCCCCTCTTTGTGGCCACACCCCAAGGCATCTCAGTCCCTTCCTCCAATGTGGCCAGTGCTATCCCATAATAGGCTCTTGCTGAGGCACTCGACACCTCTTTGTTGCTTATCTAGAGTCCACCTTCTGCCGTGGTCTGTGACATCCTTGGTAGCCTTGTGCACTGTCCCTTCCTTTGTTCTTTCCTCCTCAGCTTTCAAGTCCCCCTCACTGGTCCAGCCCCACCCCTTTCCATTCCGAGGCAGGGGTGGGGGGTGGGGTGATGGGGGTGGGTGGGTGGGTGGAGGGGTGGTGTCTCAGAGCTCTGGCCTTTGCCCTCTCTCTTCTCCTCAGGGCATCTGAACCTCGCCCAGGTTTTGAGTGTCATCCTAGGCTGATGACACCTCAGTCTCTCAGGCCACATTGGCTTCCCCTGCCCTTCGTGCCACACGCAGCTCAATATTGTCAAAGTAGTTCCCAGAGCCACGCTTTGCTATCTGTTCTCCTCTCTTTAACAGCTTAGTGGCACCCCCTTGTGCACCCTAGCCATTTCTGTGAGAAAGCCCTGACTCCCACAGCTGCCTGGTGACGGGCCCAGATGCTCTCACCTTCCCTTCTGTCCTCTCATCCCTTTTCCCAGCGATGGCTTCCCTTTCAGCCAAAGTGTCTCTCCCCCAGGATGACTGCCACTGCCACCTAACTGTCCCCTGTGCTCCCAGAATCCATGCAAAGGATTGGGGGAGCATCTGGAAACCTCAGCTTGTCCTCGCTGTCCTGCTGATCAGAGCCTTCCCCCTCCTGACAGAGGACCAAGTGCCGGCCGCGCTCTCAGGCCTCCTGGATCTGCCCCTACTTTGCCTCAGCTCTTCTTCCACCAGGTTCTACAGTCCCAGGCTTTTAGTCCTCCGTCTGACGTGCCTTCCTGGCCCCGTCGTCTTCCAATCACTAGCTTCGATGTTGCTTTCCCCAGCAGCTTCCCACTCCCTCAAGGTAGGACCTCTCTCACTTCCGTGTTTCCACAGCTGTCTGGGCTGTCTCATAGGCCTGTTATTGTTTGGGGCTGCAGCCTCCTCCTCCTCCTTTCCAAACCCATCTTATTTGGCGGATGTGTGTACACAGGTGGGGTCGGAGGTTGCTAGGGTCATTGTCTGGAGATGGGTGTGTGTGCAGAGTGCATGCAGGGTAGGGAGCTAAACTGACACAAGATTACCACAAGAGCAGTGTGTGAAACCGAATAGGGTCCTGGGTTACTGCGCTCCCCCACCCGCCTGCTCCTTCCTCCTTGGATTCTGAAAGCTTCTCTGGTTACTTTGTGGCAATTTACCTATTTCCCTACATCAATTTAAGTTGGATTTTTGTAGCTTATAATACAAAGTTTTGACTCATTTTTATCTTTCTTCCTTTCTCTTCCTCCTTCTTCCTACTTCCCTTCCCTCCATCCCAACTCTTTCCTTTCCTCCCTCCCTGTCCCCTTTTCCATTGGCTAGGAACTCACTATATAGCCCAGGTTGGTCTTGAACTTGCAACCCTCCTGTATCCACCTGAGTGCTGGAATTTCAGGCATGTGTCACCACAGCCAGTGTTTGCCTCTTTCTGTTTAATCAGATAGGACCTTGCCCATTTTTTTTTTTCAGTTTTCTCTGATGGAAATCTCTACAAATGATTGTATTGTCATGTCAAAGTCATTTGCATATGGTTTGGTAAACCTGCCCAAAGACGGACTGAAACATGACTAACAGTTGGTCATGCAAACTAAACATAACCTGCTGCTGAATTGATCACCACCAGATCTGGTGAGATAGTCATAGATTTTCTAGGTTCTTTCTGCTTCGGGTTTTTTCAGGTCCTTACAAGTTAGATATGGCTCTATGGATACATGGCTCACATAGTCCCCTGAATTGTAAGAATCACATCACTTCTGATATGGTAGATTTCTTTCTTTCTTCCTTTCTTTCTTTTTTATTTATTACTATGTATACAGTGCGCTGCCTGCATGTACACCTGCAGGCCAGAAGAGGGCATCAATTCACATTATAGATGGTTGTGAGCCACCATGTGGTGGCTGGGAATTGAACTCAGGACCTCTGGAGGAGCAGTCAGTGCCCTTAACCTCTGAGCCATCTCTCCAGCCCCTGAGTAGTAGCTTTAAGAGCTAGGTGTTCATCATCTGCCATGGTGACCATCAGGGCCTCTCAGCCTGAACTCTTAAGTGGTGACACTAAATAAGAGGTCTCATTTCTCCTCAGACTAGACAGAGAAGTAACCTTATGGGTAGACCCCCAAAAATCAAAGGACTGTTTGTAATGACAGTATCCATCCCCTGTCTGTTCTGCCCAATATACTTTAAAACAGGACCCATAATCAACTCATGGTGTGTGTGTGTGTGTGTGTGTGTGTGTGTGTGTGTGTGTGTGTATGTGTGTGTGTTATACCTGCAAGTCTGTGAAGGCCAGAGGAAGACATCAGGCACCCTGCTCTGTCATTCTTCACTTTAGTCCCTGGAGACAGGACCTGGACCTGGAGCAAGGCTGGCGACCTGCAATCCCCTAGCCTCTGTCCCTCCCAGTGCTTAGGTTGTAGGAGCGCATGGCCACAGCAGGCTCTTGATGTGGGCTCTGGGTCCTTGCTCATGCTCACAAGTGCTTCCACCCAATGAGTCCTCTCCCCAGGCATCAGCCCATGGTTTTGACCTAATTTTCACAAGCATCATCTTAGTCCTTTCAGGCTACTATAGCAAAACACCTTACACTGAGTGATTCACAAACTCATTGCTGGTGGTGCTGGAGGCTGGGAAGTTCAGGACACCCACAGATGCCATCTCCAGCAGGCCTACTCTGCTTGAATCCTGCCAAACATACAATGGAAAGGCCAAAGCGGGGTAACAGGCTCCCTCAAACCTCACTGCAGTGATAACACGATCATAACCTTGGTGAGTAGAAGCAGAAAGGCTGAGGTTGGAGTAAATTTAAGCCGTTATTTATAAGAAGTGTGCTGGGATCAGCGAAAACACCTTATACACACACACACACACCCAGAGCTATATATAGCCAAACTATTCATTTGGGTTTTTTTTTTTTTTTGAGATAATGTCTTATTCCACAGTCCATGCTGGCTTTGAAGTTATAGCAATCCTCCTGCCTTGGCCTCCCCAAGTGCCAGACTTACAGCAATGCGTCATCGTGCCTATCTCCACTTGCTTTTTTAGCCACCTGGGAGGCAGCAACCTCCTGTGCTGCCTCTGATGTTGCATCATTAGGCCCTCTGAAAGGGCTCTGGGGTGTGGGAAGGGGTGGATCAGTGGGTAAAGGCGCTTGCTCTGCATGGGGATGTGAGGTCAAATCGCTGTGGTCGCACATGCCTGTGCCCCAGCAGCAGTGGGTGGAAGCAGGCAGGTCCTGAGAAATCATTGGCTGGTCAGCTTAGCCCAGAGAACTTAAGGTTTAGCTATGAAGTATCCTCCTGGGGTGGGGAGGGGTCAAGGAAGACACCCAGTGTCCTACTCTGGCCTTAGAAGGCACGCTCAAGGGTATGTGTGCCCACACACTCACAGGCACGCACCACATGTATCACGTACACATAAAACAGACAAGTGAGGGTGGAAAAGGGTCTTTAGCTGGATTTTCCTTGCCTTCTTGGGATCATTTTCATGTGCACAGTGGGCTGAGCTGGGAACACAAAGAAAAGATGGTGGTAGCGGCAGCGGTGGCAACAGTCCTTTAATCTTAACACTCAGAGGCAGAGGCAGGCGGATCTCTGAGTTTGAGGCCAGCCTGATCTACAGAGAGAGTTTCAGGACAGCTTGGGGCTTCACAGAGAAACCCTGTCTAAAAAAGAAAAACAAAAAACAAAAAAACAAAACCCAAAACACACAAAGGCACAGTCACAGCTGTGACACTAATCTCTCCTGGAAGTCCTACATCTCAACACCCTGTGCTGGGGAGCTATGCCACCAGCTGGTGCAGACTGTCGCTACTGCTGATTGCTGGCAAAAGCCAAGGCTTTCACTACCTGCCAAGTGCCACTCAGACAGAGAACCCTGAAACTGAGCATTTGGAGCCTGAGTTTCCTGCATTTGGTAGCTGGAGCCACCAGCCTCTGAGTGTGTCGGCGCAGCCTGTAAGCCTGTGGCACTCAGGAGCCCAGAGCTTCCACTATGCCCTACATCTGAGAACAAAGGGAAGCCGGCCAGATGACTGTCACATGCTGAGCATGTGGGCAAGGGTCTCCTCCGTGGGAAATCCCACCTTTCCTGACCAGGGCCAGGTTTTCCCTTCAGGATGGGAGTGCATGAGACGGCTGCTTCCTTCCTGAGAAGGGCAGAAGGACACAGCCCCAGTTGCCCCTCAGAAGCCACATAATTAGCCTAACCACACACAGCTGCCTCTGGCTCTATCCCTCCCTCCCCCACAACAGTCCTCTTTCACAGAGCTACAGGCTTTTCCACACTGCTTCTCTGCATAAGCAACCCTATTGCCTGCAGAATGGGGCCCCAGCCCCGGCTACTCTAGACCCAAGCTGACCACCATGGTCGGCTCACTACTCACATGCCAGCTTCCAGCAAAGCCCATCCCCAGTCCAGGTAATTTCAAGATGCTGACCTTACCTCTCCTCCATGGCTCCTTTCAACTCGAATGCTCTTACTTCCCTAATGCAGCTGTCAAACTATTTTTAATTAATTAATTTTTATTTATTTTATTATTATTATTATTATTATTATTAGAGACAAGGTTTTTCTATGTAACCTTGGCTATCCTAGACTCACTTTGTAGACCAGGCTGGCTTCAAACTCACAGAGATGCACCTGCCTGTGTGCCACCGCGCCTGGCTAGCTGTCAAATTCTTATGCAATCTTTGAAACCTAATTTAATAATAGGGCCAGTTATTTTTCTTTTTTCTATCAAGGGCCAGCCTAGGAATACTTAAGACTTTTCCAGCCATGTGGCTTGTGTGTGTGTGTGATGTGTGTGTGTGTGTGTGTGTGTGTGTGTGTGTGTATTTTATATATTGTTATGCCCAAAATTTTGAGAGACTCCCCGAACAGACTACCCAAGAGCTGAGTCCAAATGCAATGGCAAGGAAGTCTTTATTGCAGGTTGGAACCCGGGCCACCCCTCCCGTGCACTGGCACAGCAGGTGCAGGGAAGTGGGCTTGAGTCTCAATTGAGAGGGGTTTTTATAGGTTTTAGACAAAGATATGGGTTTTACAGTATATGACTGGATGGCATTTAGACAGAAAAGCTGCAAGCAGGGAGTTACAAGCCTTGGCATTTCGTGGTTGGGTAATAGGTGTAGGGGCAAGTTGGCCTATAGAAAAGATTGGTTGAAGCAGTCACAGGGGTGTTAGGAACTTTGGCTTGGCTTCTCCTAATTGGTTGTTGCTTTATGCCAGACCACCTGCTGGTCAGCTTGACCAGCAGAGAGTATATTTGGACTTTCCTAAGGTGAGCTGATTATGTTGCCAGGGGATTTTTTTTTTTTTTTTTTTTTTTTTTTTTTTTTTTGGTTTTTTGAGACAGGGTTTCTCTGTGTAGCTTTGGCTGTCCTGGACTCGCTTTGTAGACCAGGCTGGCCTCAAACTCACAGTGATCCGCCTGCCTCTGCCTCCTGAGTGCTGGGATTAAAGGCGTGCACCACCATGCCCGGCTGCCAGGGGATATTTTTCTGCTTAGACTAGTTTGTGTTTTTTCTGGAATCTGGATTCAGCCTTGGCCAGATTTGACACAAAATAGAGTTTCTTTTTCAAAATGGAGCTTGTCTGGTCCTTTCAAATACACACACACACACACACACACACACACACACACACAGAAAGAGAGAGAGAGAGAGAGAGAGAGAGAGAGAGAGAGAGAGAGTTACACCTGCATGTACACATGCACACCAGAAGAGGACACAGCTCTCATTATAGATGGTTGTGAGTCACCATGTGGTTGCTGGGAATTGAACTCAGGACCTTTGGAAGATCAGCCTGTGCTCTTAACCTCTGAGTCATCTCTCCAGCCCCCATGTTTAAGGTTTTTTGAGACAAGGTTTCTCTGTGTAATACTCCTGGCTGGACTTCTTTTGTAGACCAGGCTGGCCTCGAACTCACAGCGATCCACCTGCCTCTGCCTCCTGAATACTGGGATTAAAGGCGTGCGCCACCACCGCCCAGCCTGCCATGTGGCTTTTGTCCTGATTCTTTTGCAAAGAACAGACATATGTTAACAATTGGTGTGGCTGCAATCCAGTAAAACTTTGCAGAAACAGGTGACAGTAAGGTGGATGGCATGCCCTCTCTGGCTCACGAGGCACCTCACAGAGCTTCCCGCAGGAAGGATCGGTGCCTTCGAGCTATGCCTTCCTCCACCTCATAACTTTTACCTGATACTAACAGTGATTCTCTTGCTGAGCCGATCAAGTGGGATATGGACGCACTACTGTCTCCCCAGCAGCCTCCTGGCTGCTGCCTTCCCTTTACAGCCCACGCTCTCAGCATAGTTTGTTAAAATATAAATTCCATCAGGCCCCTCCTCTCCTATGAGTCCTCCCATGGTTCCCATGAAAACCAATGTCTTAAGATACTCTCGTAAGTCTTAAGGGTCTGACACCCTCGTGCACGCCTTAATGCATTCCACCCCTGTAGTGGACGTACACGTGGTTTTGTTTTGATCAGTGTGGGAGGGGGAACAGACTTGCGAGAGATCAGGTGATGTTTTATCCACTAGAAGACAAACCACCTCGTGCAGGGGCTTGGTCTTTGCCAGCTGAAACACATCTTAGTACAGACTCTGAGAAGATATATATTATATATATGAGCCCAAAACAGGAGATGGGGGCCTTTTGGATCTTGATATTGCTTGATTGTTACTCTTCTTGGAGATGCTCCTAGATTGACGACCCAGCGAAGGCTTTGAGGCTCCGGGTTCCGCCTGCTGTTCCAGGTTCCAGCAGCAACTTTGGCTGACTTTCTGGTCTGATGAAATCCTGCCGACTATGCCAGGGGAATCGCTCTCGGGAACTGAGTCCGAAAAAGGTCTACTTCTCCTGTTCCCATTAACCTCTTTTCTCTCCTGTCTAGGGTAGGTGGGTTGAAAGGGAGGTGTAAGCATTGAAGAACCCCACATAAAGTAGGTTTGGAAAAGGTTGAAGCCCACCCCCCTCAGCTACTACACCTCCCTTCACTCACTCTGCTCCAGCCACAGCAGTAGCTCTTTGCTTTTCTCGGAAAAAACCCAGGCACAAGTGTTGTGTGTGTGTTTGTATGTGTGTGTGTGTGTGGGGGGGGTGTCTCTGCCTTCACCCTCACTTCATCTGGGGTTAGCCTGGCCCCAGCTCTTCTGTGTCTTTATGCTTTCTTGCTTCTCAGTGAGGTCCTACCGGCCACTCTAAAAGCTTCAGGGTTTGGGGGTGTGGCTTGGGGGAGGGGGCAGAGCACTCCAATGGGCTGGGGGGTGGGTACAGGCTGGAACCCTCCCCTGTCTTTTCCCATAGTACCCCTCACATCTAATATACTAAACACTTTCCTAACCTCCCCTGCCCATTTACATAGAAATATTTCCAATGCAAATGCTAAAATAGCAACGACAGCGTGTGGCCCAGGTTGGTCTGCAATGTTCAATCTTCCTGCCTCCGCCTCCTGAGTATTGGGGCTAAAAGTGGGGACTAAAAGCCAGTCACATCTGGCCAGCCAACTTTTTATTTAAATATAAGGATAGTCAACAGCACAATAAGTGAAGGGCTCATGCCCACAGTACGCTGGAGTTCCATGCTCCTGTGCCAGGAAAAGAGAAGGCTCACAGGAGCTGAGAGGTTGAAGGGACTGGGAGAAACCAAGTAATTAGGCAGGCAATCGCCGGCAGGCACCGCACCGAGGCTTCTGCCAGCACACAGACCAGTACACAGACTGAACAGAGGGAGGGACACAAGCCTAAAAACAAATAGAAACAGGCAGGCTGGAAAATGGCTAATAAGGGCTCTGACCTTAAGGCCATGTTTATACAAAATCACACACGAGGCTCTCTGCCAAGAATAATTATATAACAGATTATATCACCGTTTACTTTTTGAGGTTCCCTGGACATTCACCGTCAGCCATCTTGTGCTGACTCACAGGCCCCACCCACGCACCGTGACCAGCAGCTGCCATGTTTGAGCTGACTCATTCTTGATATGGACGTCACTTCCATGGTGCCTTAAGCATACACCAGCCCTTAGTGCCTGCTGTTCCCAACACGCTCACAGCCCTAGGGCCTACGTTTGGGTCCGCTTGAGGCAGGAGAGCAAGACCAAAAGGAAAACTGAGGCAGAATGTGGAGGAAGTCTCTTGCCGTCTGAGAGTCACCAGTTCCAGAAGAATGAGCAAAGGTTGCGGGGATGTTTGCTATAGTCCTTTTCCTTCCAATAATTTACTTTAAATAAGACTGTTTAATTGTTAAGTCTCAAAGCCTGGGACAAATGCTGAGGTGCCCATTTAACATATCAAAGTGGACCTGGCTACCAGGTTCTCCCAGCATCCCTCAGTCCCTACCTGTTACAAGGTCCTCCTGGGTGGCTTGCCCCACCCTCTACCCTGAACTCTCCAGCCCAGGGGCTGGGCTGCCCTTCTCCGAGAGAATCTTCCCTATATAATCCAGACATTTTGGTTACCCACCCCTATTTTTCACTTTTTGCCCTCTTGGTTGCTGCACCTGACTCTCCCCTCCCCCACCTTCCCCCTCCCCCCTTGCCCCTCCCATTCCTTCTCCTCACATGGTCCAGCTGGTCATGCTCACTCTGGACTCTCCCAGATGTCTCTGCCTCTGCTCTCCCTTTTATCTGCAATAAACCTTCTAGAACCTCCACCATACCTAGGAACAGTCACGTCCTTCCTTTTTATTTCTTTTCTTTTTTTTCATTTAGTAAGAGCAATCGAGGCTTACTGCTTAAGGCTTAAGCCTTAGCCTTAAGGGTACATGACAGAATATGGACTCAAAAAAAAAAAAAAAAAAAAAAAAAAACAACCCTCTTTTGACCTGTGGTTTTATTTTGTGGGATTGCAATCCTGTCCAAGGTTCCTACTGAGCCATCCTACACTTCCACAAATCAAAAAGGGAAACTTCAGTGGGAGCCATGCAAGTGTGAAGACCAGAGTTCAGGTCCCTAGAATCATTTAAAGCTGGTCTGTCACCCCAGCCCTGCTCCACTGTGATTCAAGGAGGAGCCAGAGGCATCTTTGAAAGCTCACAGGCCAGCTAGCCTGTTACACACAGGGGAAAAATAACGAAGTCTTTATATTTTACTTATATATTTTATGTATGAATGCTCTGGCTGCAGGTATTCCTACAAACCAGAAGAGGGCATCAGATCCCATTACAGATGGTTGTGAGGGCCATGTGGTTGCTGGGAATAAAACTCCGGACCCCTGGAAGAACAGCCAATACTCTTAACCATTGAGCTCCCAAAAGAGATTAAAAAAAAAAAAGATTTGTGTTATTTTTAATAGGTTTGTGAGTGAGTGTGTGTGTGTGTGTGTGTGTGTGTGTGTGTGTAGGTATAAGAACTTGAGTGCAGATGCCTGCAGAGGACAAAGGAGTAGAATTCCCCTGGAATTAGCGTTACAGGTAGTCATGAGGGGTCTAACATGGGTGCTGGGAATCAAATTTGGTCCTCTGGAAGTGTAGTTAGCATGTGCCTTTAGCTGCTTAGAGTTTCCAGCCCTTCACCTATGTTCTAAAGGTGAAAACTGAGGATTGACAGCTAAGATCGTCTTCTCATGTGTACATTAGTGCACAAGCACGCCTGCGCAGACACACATGACGACACACAGGAAACATGCTGTATATGCTCAGGTACTCGGGTGCAGCTCTCCCTTGAGAATTACATCCACAGTGTATGTTCACTACCCTTTCTTCTTTCTCTCCTTAGAGATGGGATCTCGATATGTAAATCTAGATGATCTGGAGCTACTATGTAGACCAGGCTGGCCTCGAACTCGGAGATCCGCCTGTCCTTGCCTTCCGAGTGCTGGGATTAAAGGTGTGTGTCACCACCACCTGGCTCTGCTGTCTTGTTGCTAAGTGTGCCCTCTCCCTTATACTTTTGCATAACTGTCCTAAATTTTTTTCCTAGTGAACCCCAACTCTGTTTCATAATAGCTCCTCCTGAATTTTTTTTTCTTGTGGCAAAATCAAAGAATCCTGGCTTTGCTTGAATGCGGGTCTCTAAAAAGCAGTTTTTAGGTTCCTGCCTGTGGTTTCCATGGCACTATCTCCAGGGCCTGCCCCACAGCCACTGCCTTGTTGACAGGAAGCTGATAACCCCAGGGCAACTTGAGCAGACACTTTAAGCGGGCTGCCCCTCACCCCTGCTTATTGCCTGGTGTGATGACCAGTATCTTGTCAGCTTGAGGAGGAAAGAACCTCACCGAGAAATCACCTCCATCAGATTGGCCTGTAGGCAAGTCTGAGGGTTGTTTTTTGTTTTTGTTTTTTGTTTTTTGGATTAATGATTGATGTGGGAAGGCCCAGCTCACTGTGGGTGGTGCCACCCGTGGGCATGGGCCTCTGTTGTGTAAGAAAGCACAATGAGCCAGCGAACAAACCAGTAAGCAGCTTTCCTTCATGGCCTCTGCTTCAGTTCCTGCCCTGGCTTTCCCTGGGTGATGGGCTGTGACCCAAAGAGCTGTAAGCCAAATAAACCCTTTCCTCCCCAAGTTGTTTTTGGTCAGTGTTTTATCACAGGCACAGGAAAACAAGCTAGAATATCTGTGTTTGCTGGCTAGGACTGGGGCGAGGTTGGCTTTATTAGCTGCAGATTCATCGGCACCTAGACCATTGCCCGGCACGTGATGGATGAAAAGACAAGACAGGTCCTGGTTTTGTCTCTCATTGACATGCAACACTGGGAGTCATCTCCTCAGTGTCTCTGTCTACAAAGCGGGGCCGATAACATTACTCCTCAGTGTTGTCATAACCATGGAAATAGTAAGTGTAAGCTTGCCCGGTTAAATATGGTAAATTTCTGTCTGCTTCTCTGAGCAAGGGGACTTGGTCCACTGTGACCTGAGTCTGTGGTGCTTATAGCTGCAGCGCTGAATACAGCCTTTGGGTAGAAGATGCATGTGCACCTGTGTGAGGATGCTTGCAGAGGCCAGAAGAGGGTGCTGGATCCCCTGGAACTGGACCTACAGGTGGTTACCACCGGGTACAGGTGCTGGGAACAGAACTCTGGCGCCCTCACCCTCTGTGCCATCTCTCCAGCCCCAGGGGAACAATACCCTTTGGTTTGTGGTGCTAACTGCTCCCATTCAAGATGCTGCAGAAGATGGGTTAAGCCTCCTTGAGCTGCCTGCCCTTTGCTTTTGTGTTCATTTGCTGCTTTCAATGATCCTATGTTCCCTCTCGGGATGTAGCCTTTCCTTAGCCACAAGTGCCAACACTTCACTTCCTCAGCCCGAGGTCCTGCTGGGGGACTGTTCCCAGGCATGTCCGCATGTCTGAACGCTTCCAGTCCCACTGACCCAGGCTGGTTGCTTGTTGCTGGGTTTCAGATTCGGTTGTGGGGCGGAGTTGCCAAACCTGCCATTCTGAATATAGGTTGGGTGTCTGCTTACAATAGAACTCACCTTAGTAACTTTTATGGTACTGGATGGGATGCCCTCGTTTGTGAGGTTCCTGATAGTCATCACCCTAACATTGTTTTGTGTGTGTGTGTGTGGGGGGGGGTTATGAAGGGCAAAGTATTTTCTTTTTTCTTTTCAGATTTTTGAGACAGGGTCTCTCTGTGTAGCCTTGGGTGTCCTAGATTCACTTTGTAGACCAGCCTGGCCTCGAACTCACAGAGATCCACCTGCTTTTGCCTCCCTGAGCGCTGAGATTAAAGGCGTGCGCCACGATACCCAGCTCATCTTATTTATTCTTCTACTTATATTTTTGAGATAAAGTCTTGCTACACAGCCCAGCCCAGCCTTGAATTTGTGAAACTGTTCCTTTTGCTCTCAAGCAGCAGGATTGCGGGAGTGTGCCAACACCCCTGGCAACCTGTGAGGGCTCTTAACTAAACCTAGAAGGATGGCTGCATGGGCTGTCCAGCACCTGGGCATTAGTTGTTTCCGTGAAGGGAATAAGAAGAGCATCAGCAACTGCATGTTCCATTTGGACAGAGGGCAGCCTAGGAGATCTAGCTGGGCCTCTGGCTCAAGGCTCACTAGAGAAATAAAGGTTCAACCAAATCTGGTGGGGTTGGAGAAGGGGAAGAGACCTGCTCAGTCCGAGGCACATGAGTCACCAAACCCAGTCTCCTGGCTTTTTTCTTTTCTTTTCCTTTCTTTCTTTCTTTCTTTCTTTCTTTTTTTTTTTTTTTTGGCTTTTCGAGACAGGGTCTCTCTATGAAGCCTTGGCTGTCCTGGATTTGTAGACCAGGCTGGCCTCGAACTCACAGCAATCTGCCTGCCTCTGCCTCCTGAGTGCTGGGATTAAAGGCATACGCCATCATGCCCAGCTCCTGGCTTTTTTCTAATGGTCCTCAATATCAGCATTATTAATCTTAACTACCATTTATTGAAACCTCACTCAACCCCAGGGTTCAGTGCCTTTTCAGTGACCATCACCTATCCCCAGATGTGACTATGGCCACTTCTCAGCTTCAGGGATCATTTGACCAAATTCCTACCCAAAATCCTAAGATATCTCCAGACATTTCTTTATTTATTTAGAGACAATGTCAGGTTGAGATCCAACTGAACTAGTTGAGCCTGAGTTTGAACTCCTGACCTTCTAGTCTCCAGCATCCAAGTGTTGGGATTACAAGTGTGCAATTACCACACCCAGAATTTCCTGACGTAGGGCTCAGGATGTTACCACTTAGCTGGGCGTGGTAGCACACACCTTTAATTCCAGCACTCGGGAGGCAGAGGCAGGAGGGTCTCTATGCATTCGTGACCAGTCTGGTCTACAAAGTGAGTCTAGGACAGCCAAGGCTACATAAAGAAACCCTGTTTCAAAACCTCCCCCCCACAAAAAAATTACTACAACATTAACAGTTTGTTTAGGGGCTGGGTAGATAGCTTGTTGAGCAAGCATTATGACCTGAGTTCGAATCCCAGCACCCAAAGAGAAAACTAAATGTGTTTGTAACCTCAAAGCTAGGAAAGAGGAAACATGCCTGGCTCCTTGACCAGCCAGGCTAGTCCAGTGGGTGAGCTCCAAGTTCAGTGAGAAATTCTATCTCAAAAAAAAAAGGGGGGGGTTTAATCCCTTCCCTTTAATCCCAGCACTCGGGAGGCAGAGATCCCTGAGTTCCAGGCCAGCATGGTCTACAGAGAGAAACACTGTCTCAAAGAAGAAAAAAAAAAGTAGCAAGAGATTGGAGAAGGCATCCCATGTCCAATGTTGACCCCTGGCTTACACATGCACACACATGTACAAACATTAAAATTTTTGTTTAGTCTTAATTCAATCTAATGGCAAAGCAGGTTCGCCCTGGTAACGTCCTGTGGCTTTGAGTCGGACATACTCCAGGTTTCAGGAGGTCAGGGCAAGTCAGGGGCATCCTCCTGCCCCTTACCATCATGTCTGCCAAACTGCCATCAGGAGAAGCTTCCGCCCGATAAAGACATGGCCGCCACCAGCCACGCAGGATTGGCTTTAGCCGAAAAACTCGACCGCCTCCTGGCAACAGAAGCGGCCTCCATTGGGCAGTTACAGAAGATGGCGGCGCCGGACCGCGTGCGGGACCCGTGCTTGGGGGCGGGGCCACAGGCGGAGAGCAGTCGGGTCGTCACGTGGTCGGGGCGCGTTTGTTTGCGGAAGTAGGAGGGCCGAGAAGTGCTGAGTAAGCCGAGGTGAGTGACGGCGCGGCTCGGGGCGGGGCCTGATGGCTCACCCCAAACCTTCCGGGTCCCCCTGACTCCTCTGTCGCTTCCTGGACGCCGCTTAGGACCGTCCCGATTCTGAGGCGCGTCCTCCATTGACTCTTGCCTGACCCCCTGAGTGGCCCCCGGCCTTTAATCCTTTGGCGTCCCTAACTCCCACCTGGTGGCCGCATTCTCCTCGGTTGCCTCCCTTGGTTTTCCTAACTCCCTGAATCAACCCTTCTCCCAACCCCGAGTCCCGGCTTTCACCCTGGACTACTCACTAAGTACTCCTAGTTTTCTGCCTCCTTGCCCGATTTCTCTTATGCCAGCTGTTCCCTGCGTCCCTCCCTTCTCACCCCCCCACCCCCACCCCCCAATTCTAACTCCCCGTGTGTGTTCTTCCCAGTCTTTTAGCCTCCAATCCTGGGTTCACCTCCAGCTCCCACAGATGACCTGGAAGCTGGTGACAGGAAGCTTGTGACCCAGGTGACTATGTGACTAGACCAGGGATTGGGTGTGAAATAGGGCACACAAGGGCGCATGGACCCGTGCCTGTATTTTTAATGGGCTACTCACATGATCTCAAACAAATACCAGTCCATCCTCTCGGGTTCCCTCACCTCTTGCTAGGCCAACAGGATTGGGCAGGTTTGGTTTGGCAACATTGAGGCTCCACCCTTGGGCGAGTGCAGTGGTTTGGTTCCAGTCTCTGCCTTCATGTTTCTGGAGCTTGGAGGCCATGTTCTGTTCAAGGGCGCAGTTTTCTTACTGTGCCACATAGGACTGTTAGTTCCTGCCCACTTATGACTGCCATGAGGCTCAATATTTGAATGGGAAGATGTAGCGGACAAAGCTTGGTGACCAGTGTGGCCCTGCACAAGCCCGTGGTGGGTAGGGAAAGGGATGGGTGATAGGGAGACAGGAGCGGAAGTGCATGTCCTTTTGTTCATGTTCTCAGTGTTTATTAATCGCCCCTGACAACTAGGCCCTTCTTGTTTGTGTTAGCTTCACTACTCATTCCTTTTGCATTGGGCAAATATTGACGTAGCTAGCACCTTTTCCATTTAGCACCAGGAAGAGAGGCCAGTGACCTCCCTTGCCAGGGCCATGCTAATAAGCTTGAAGCTAGATTTTCGTGTATAGGATCCCTGATTTATATATTTATTTGTTTATTTTCAAGACAGGGTTTCTCTGTGTCGCCCTGGCTGTCCTGGACTCGCTTTGTAGACCAGGCTAGCCTCGAATTCACAGCGATCCACCTGCCTCTGCTTCCCAAGTGCTGGGATTAAAGGCGTATGCCACCACTGCCTGGCTTCGATTTATTATATTTAAAAAAAATTAGCCGGATATGGGGGTACACGCCTTTAATCCCAGCACTTGGGAGGCAGAGGCAGGTGGATCGCTGTGAGTTTGAGGCCAGCCTGGTCTACAAAGTGAGTCTAGGACAGCCAAGGTTACACAGAGAGACCCTGTCTCCAAAAACTTAAAAAAAAAAAGTTTAGCCAGGTGCGGGCGGTGGAACATGGCTGTAGTCCCAGCACTCGGGAGGCAGAGGCAGGCAGATCTCTGTGAGTTCAAGGCCAGCCTGGTCTACAAAGAGAGTCTAGGACAGCCAGGGCTACGTAGTAACCTTGTTTCAAAAAACACACACACACACACACACACACACACACACACACAGAGAGAGAAACTGAGATTCTTTTATTTTATACATATGAATGTTCTGCCTGCATCTGTGTAAGTACACTCCATGTGTGTCCGATGTCCCCTGGAACTGAAGTTATAGAAGGTGTTAACTGCGAAGTGGGTGCTGGGAACTGGATGGACCCTGGTCCTCCTGGAAAGATGCTCTTACCTCTGAGTCATCTCTCCAGCCCTGAGGACTCCCAGTTACTAAAGCATTGACTTGATTTTTGGAGTTGACAGTGTTACAAGAAGGTCTGTAGTTAGTAGAAATAGAAATTGCACTTTGAATTTTGTTCTTTTTCCTGAGTGAGTGTTATGTGACTTGATCCTGTCCACACTGGACAGTGGCAATGACCTGCTCTCAGGCAGCTATGGGACCCAAGGAAAAATGGCAGATGCCATTCCATGTCCCGTGTGGCTATATCACATCGGTCATAGGGTAGATGCCTTCCCTGCTTTTCTTTCTGTGCCCTGTCGAAAGTCAGGGGATCTGTGCCCTAGTGTGACACCAGCCATGTGACTGTCATGTCGTCCAAGAGTTCCTACTGTTGGCTTAGTGCCCAGGCATTTCCTCTTTCTTCTCTGGGTGACTTTGCTTGTTAAATGTGAGTATTATGGTAGCATGCTTAAGAGGGAGTTTCCTATTCGCCCAGCAAAGTGTTGTCACCAAGGTACAGTGAAAGGAGTTACCGGACCACGGTGCTTGCATATGTGTGTGTTCCTCTGCACTTAAACGCTCTGTCCTCCTGGACAGCGTGCGCAGATATGAAAGCTGTAGGAAGGAAGTCAAGAGTGATAGCAGGCCTCGTGCTCGGAGCCATGGGGGTGAGGTGTGGGCAGGGAGAGGCGTCAGCTGTTCAGGAGGGTGGCAATCATGGGGCAGTGCTGTGTGTTTGGGTGCTCCTGGAAGCCCCTACAGGCACCATCTAGATCTGCTCTGATGCTTTGGCCTGGTTCTCCCCCCTCCATGGTTGTCTGGGTCAGGGAGCCCCATCACTAGAGAACTTTCATGGCAGGCTAAAAATGAACTTGGTTGTTGGTACCCTCTGGGTACCAAGCTGAGGAGGCCCCAGGCCACCACCCACTGGCACTCCCAAGACCCAGCAGTGCTGGAGGAAGGGCCTCTGGGCAGGTGGGCAGGTGCTCCCTGGAAGAAAGCAGGAGGCTGGATTCACCTGCCTTGCTTTGTGGGGTGAGGGTGGGACCCCTATTCACCTGCCTCAGGGATGCCAGCTGGTGGTTCACAGACGTTCATTCACTGGCTCCTGTTTTCCCACTGATTTGTTCGCTTAATGTTTATCAAACAGCTGCTGGAAGTGGGTGCCATGCACTTGAAGCAATAAGAGACGGGCCGTGGTCCTTTGTGCAGAGGAGAAAGGCTGGGGGAAGAACAGAGGGCTTTCTGGAGAAGGTGGCCCCCAAACTGGGTCTTGAGAGACAAGAAAGGAAAGGTTTATTTGAGGGCATGCCCCTTATCTATCGTGAGGGCGATGTTAAGTGGAGCTAGGCGTAGTGCAGGCCTGGGAATAAAGGTGCAGGGTGCCAAGGCCCACTGAGGCACAGACGTGAGGAACAACTAGAGTGGGGTCAGAGGGCTGGAGTGTAGGCAGGGCCTCTTCTGGGCATTCTGGCATGCGCTCTGCAGTGTGGGAGATCCACGGGACATACAGTCCACAGGAAGGTGTGGTCCTTCTGCAGGGAGGGGCCAGTTTGTAGTCTACACGCAGAGAGGCACAGAAGAGCCACGTGGGTAAGACTGGGCCAGGACCTGGGCCCCTGCGCCTCCATTCAGGAATGTGTTGAGTGCCAGCCTGCAGGGAGGGGCCTGTCCAGTGCTCACTTTGCCTTTACAGCGACAGAGGGCCCAGAAGGTGAGGAGGGGCCTGGGACAGCATGGAGGTCATGCTGGGTCCTATGGACTGAGTGGGTCACGTCTCCCACCCAGCAGCTTCTACCGGAAACATCCAAAAGTGAGGAGGGAAGGCAAACAGCGTGGCAGCCTTGGCAGAAGGGTGCCCAAAGGGTGGGAGCAGCTCCCGTCTCCCCGGAGACCTGCCCAAGGACCTTCACGGCTGAGGCAGATGCAGACCTCCTTTAGGCAGCCCAGATGACAGTGCTCGGCCACGGTGGCCATGCATGCCTCTGTCCTCCCACCTGCTCCCTCTCTCCATCCCCCTTGGCTGCCTTTCCCTAGAGCTTAAGTCCTGTCCTGCAGTGTCCTTCCCCAGTGACCACGCACTCAGAGCAGAGCAGCGGACCCAAGCTGCCCCTTTTGGGACTCACTGCAGACCCTTCGGGGCTTTTGTTTGTTTTTCATTTCGGTGGCCAGAACGCATTCTCTTAGTTTTTCATCTGAACCCTCCATTGGAGGCCCTCCCTGGATGAAATCTCCCTGTCTGACGTGGAGGATACTAGTCTTTGGCCTCCCTGTCTTCAGTTCCTCCCAGAGAGCCTCAGACCCCAGAAACTGTCTGTCTTCCAGAAACAAACCAAGCAGGTACACGGGGCCCCTGACAATGAGTGGGTGGCAGAGACAAGGGGACAGGCCACAGATCTTGACCTTACACTCAAGTGAGCTGTCTGTTCCTTTCCACTTGTGACACTTATGCATGGAAACCGGCAGTCTGTGTCAGGTGACCCCACCAAGGAGCCAGCTCTGTTGAGGAGCAGAAGGGACAGTTGTCAGCAGCAGAAAACAGATGTCATTGGAAGCTAGAAACTGTAAGAAGCAAGCCCAGAGCAGGGAAGGGAGGCCCCCAGCAGAGGATCCCTCACAGGCTCTGGTGGCAGCCTGTTCCCAGCCTGCGTTCTGCCGTGTAGCTAGACTGGAAGGGCTCAGCTGGGCCCTGAGGTGGTAGGGCCAGGGTGGCAGGAGGTAACACACAGCTTCCCTTCGCTTTGTAGCATTCCTGGCTGGCCATGCCATGCTTGTTCCAGGATGTGACCACAGGTCCAAGGCGTTCATTTCCTCTCTTCCACCTAAAGAGAACAGTGGCTGCTGTTGGTGTGTCACAGTGGCCTGGCATTCTGGCCTCTTCCTTAGTTACATCACTATGTCACGCTGGCCTCAGGAGGCTGGACAGAAGCCAGGCCTTTCAACATATGGGAGGTGTCTCTACCAGAGGGTGCTGGGGTGGGGACCTTCCTCTGAGTGAGGCTGCTGGTCCCACAGGCAAGTGGGCTTAGACCAGTGGGGCTCTTCGGTGTTCTCGAAGCCCTCCTCCATCCCTGGAGCACTTCCTGGCATGTGGCTTGGCCTCTGGCAAATCTGCATAAAACTGTAGCTCTTCCAAGGTAGGCCCGATGCACAGCCCAGGGCTCGGCCTACACACTTGCTTTCCACAAAACCATTGTAGTTTTGTGTGCCACTGGGAATCTAGAAAAGCAACAGTATTGCCCACGGAACCAGGCCCTTTACCTCCAGATACCCTGGAATGCTTCTCTTATCGATGTCTTTTTTTAATTTTTGGATTTAATTTACTTTCTTATTTGTGTGGGGCGTGGGCACATATGAAGGTCAGAGGACCATTCTGTGGAATTGGTTTGCTCCTTCCAGCTTAACATGGGCTCTAAGAATTGAACTCTGGTCTCTAGGCTGGCACAGTAAATGCCTTTACCCAGTAAGCCAGCTCACTAATCCTTTAAAAAAGAAAGAAAGAAAGACAGACAGACAAACAGACAATTGTGCAAAATATTTACTCAGTTGAGTTTTGTCATAAGAAAGCTGGGCACAGTGGTGTACACCTGTAATCCCAGCACTCAGGAGGCAGAAGCAGGCAGATCTCTTGAGTTCAAGGCCAGCCTGGTTTACAAAGTGAGTCCAGGCAGCCAAGGCTACACAGAGAATCCTGTCTTGGGGGTGGGGGGAAGTTGTTTGTCACAAGAAACTTGAATCAAGCCGTGCTTCATGCTGGGACGAGAGACTCACTGTGGGTCTAGCACTCATCTCTCTCTGTCAGCTGGTTGACCTTGTTCACATCATTTCGCCTTCCTGTTCCTTGGCTTCTTCCTATGTAAAGTGAGGATAACTGTGTTGGAGGGTGGCTGTGCAGAAGACGTGATGAGCATGGGCAGGCTCCTAGGACAGGGCCCAGGGAGGCGCCAGGTGAGCCCAGTCTGATAGTCTGGGAGACAGTCCAGTCGGTAATGCGTTTACCACAAGTGCAAGGACCTGAGTTCAATCCCCAGTGGCGGTGTATGCTTGCAGTTCTGGAGCTGGAGAGGCCCCTGGAGCTTGTATGGCAGGCAGCCTAATTGGTTAACTCCAGGAGCCACCGAGAGACCTTATTTTTTTAAAAAGGTAGATGGCTCCTGGGAAATGGCACCTGAGGATGACCTCTGGCCCCTCATGCACACCTACACCCACACAGACATACATGTGCACCTGAATATGCACACACCCCCGTAACCCACACAAAGAGAACTTGCTGGGGTGTAAAGAGGGAGATCTTTCTTCGTTGCTGTAGACAAGGTGTCATTCTGTAGTCCCCTCTGTCTGGAGCTCATGTGAGACCAGACTGGCCTCAAACCCACGGCGAGCCAGCTGCTTCAGCTTCCCGGGGGCTGGGATTGTTAAGTGTGAGCCATTATGCCCCATAAGATTTTTTTCTTTGAACATGATGGGGGGACAGTAAGATATCTCAGGGCATTTGCTGCCAAGCCTGACAGCTGAAGTTTGATTCTTGGGACCCACATGATGGCAGGATGTAGGTGCCATAGCACACTTGTTCCTGCCACTGTTTTACACACATCAAACACACTTTTACATGTAAGTATGTATATATGTATGCATGTGTGTGTGTATTGTCTGAGTGTGTGCGGGGCAAGATCCTCTTAAATCTACATTTTTAGCAAAAAATCCTGACCAACACTGCCCACATAGCCCAGTAGAGTGCTTGGTTTTTGTTTGTTTGTTTTGAATGCTTGTTTTATGTTCTGAGGCCACGGGATGGATCCCCAAGGATATCCAAAAGGAGTTACTATTACAGTAAGTGTGTTTATGATTTTTGTTATATTTTACCGTGTGTGTGTGTGTGTGTGTGTGTGTGTGTGTGTGTGTGTGCACGTGTGCGTGTGTGCGTCCATGGAGGCCAGAGGACAACATAAAGAAGTCAGTTCTCCCTTCCTTGTGAGTCTGGAAGGATCAGCCTAGGTTGTCAGGTTTGGCTGCCAGCGCCTTACTATGCCAAGCCACCACCTTGTCACCCCAGTGGCCTTATGTTTAATCATAGCCTCACGTTGTCTGTTCATGCTCATTCATCCTCTGTATCTGCTATTTTGATCTTTGATTTTTTAATTTAATTTTATTTTGGAGACAGGGTCTCTCTTTGTGGCCCTGGCTATTGTGGAACTCACTATGTAGACCAGGCTAGCCTTGAACTCATAGAGATCCACCTATCTCTGCCTCCTGAGTACTGGGATGTCCCATCACACCCAGCCACGGCTTTTGATCTGTACTGTTCTATTTCATGACTCAGTAGCCACTGTCCTGTTTTGTTTTGTTTTAATTTAGTCCCATGTATACATAATATCGTGTACATTTTTTTTCTTAGTATCCTTTTATCGAGCCCCATGTCTTACTGTTTCTAAGGTTCATTTATTTTCATTTTCTGTATATAGGTATTTTGCCTGCATGTCTGTGTGTGGACCACGTGAGAACCCGGTATCTGTGGGGGACAGAAGAGGGTGCTGGGTCCTCTGGAACTGGAGTTGCAGATGATTGTGAGCTGCCATGTGGGTTTTGGGAACCCAGTCCAGATCCTCTAGCAGGGCAGCCAGTGCTCCTGGCTGTCGAGCCGTCTCTCTAGCCCCTGTCTATTTTGGTTTGTTGAGACAGGCTCTTACTATACAGTCAAACTGCCTGGAGCTTGTTGTGCTGCTTGGGCTGGCCACCTTTCTTTCCCCAGCACTGGAATTAGAGGTGTGGGCCACCATACTTGCCTGTCCCTGTGTTAAAGAAGACCAAGACTTGCGTTCTTCTCCACCACATCTCACTATTGTCATAAAATCAAGGTGTTCCAAAGCTCCAGGATGTTTCCAGAGCTGTGTGGTCACACTCTCTAAGCCTTAGTTTCTTTATCTGTAAAATGGGGGAGTGCCCAAATGAAGGTAGCCAAGTACCAGGCTGGCCCCAAACTCTTTGTGGACCAGGACGCCCTTGAACTCCACCCCTGGAACGGTGCTGGGATTACAGGTGTCCATCTCTATGCCCAGTTAATGCAGTGCTAGGGCTTGCACACTCTGGGCTTGTACTTGCTAGACAAGTACTCCACCAACAATGCCAGCCCTTGATGCCGTTATTAAGTAGCACAAGGGTCACCTGGACACAAGCATGGTGGAACCGTAACCATCTGATAACAAAGCAGGTGACCAATAGGTAATGTGTGTCATGTGGGCTCACTGGGGAGGCATGAGCATACACCTCGGTGAGACGCAGCAGGACCGGCTGAGACTTCATCATGCGTTTGGAAGAGCATAATGTTTGCAGCTCTTTGAGTTACTCATTTCTGGAATTCTCCATGAGTGCTTTTCAGACAACAGCTGCTGAAACTGGAAAGTGAAGCCCCGAGGTGTGCTGTGACTGACCCTTGCTGTTTTTAGCTCACTCTGTATGCCTCTTGATTTGTCTCCAGTCCATCTCCAAGGTCAGTCCTCTTTTCCTACGTTGGGCCAGAGAAGATCAAGACTGAGAACTAGTGTCCACCGCAGGTGCCACCCTCCGTCAGGGCACCCATACTGCCATGCTCTGTTTGTGCTGTCTGACCTACCCTTTCAGCAGGTGACACATTGACTCAGAGGTAGAGGGTGGTAGCCTCTCAGTGTGCTTTCTGGAAGCCCATGAAAACACAGCTCTCTAACTCTGAGGCTTTGGGTTCCATCCCCAGCACACAGGAAGACAAAGTCTAAGGCTCCAGACAATTTTTATAGCAGAAACTCTGACTTAATATGTAGTTTTTAAACAACAACAACAACAACAACAACAAACCTCCTCCTTTCAGGGGTGGATGCTAAGGAAGTAGCCCAGTCATTCCAGTATGAGGACCCAAGGTTCATCCCAGCACCCATGTTTAAAAAAGAAAGAAAGAAAGAAAAAAAGCTGGGCACGGTGGCATGTACTTGGGATCTTGGTGCTGGGAGGGCAGACAGGAAGGATGCCTGGGGCTTGCTGGGTAGCCTGGGTAGCCTACTTAGTTTCAGGTCATTGAGAGAGCCTGTCTCAAAAACAAGGTGGAAAGCACCCAGAGGAAGATAGCTGCAGTTGGCCCTGGCCCCACAAGCATATGCAGACATTCACACACAACTCTGTGCACACAAATCCCCAAATGCACTCTTGGTGTGTCTGAGCCTGCGAGTTCACTTTAATCCTGAGGATCTGTTTCTGTGGTCACTTTTGGAGCTCTGTGTGAAACTGGTGACAGAGGGACGGTTGCTCCCTGTCCCCTCCCCCAGTGGTGTGGCACAGTCTGGTGTATCATATCCAGGGGCTCTTGGCTTTGCTTGTGGAATTGGCATGCCCATGCTGAGCTCTGCCATCTCCAGAATGTCATCTCTGATTTACGTGGTGAGAAGCTGCGCAGTTGGCTAGGCCTTGCTGCAGACAGCACATTCATATCCGCTGCCCTTACTGTCAGCACCTGTCCTCTGTCCTGTTCAGGGATGGTCCTGGCCTGGCCTGAGGGTTCTGGAACTTTCCATCAGACCTGCTAGTCTACTCAGGGCTGTTTCTCTTCTTTTCAGGTTTCCTCTGGTCCAGAATCAGGGCCCAGAGCTAGTGGGAGGTGACAGAGTGCCTGTGTAGCACACCTGTGAGGTGGGGATGGGAGACAGCATTTGACTAACCAGACACCTCACTTTCTTCCAGAACAAGAGAGCAGGCTGGGGCCCCCACCTGCCCCAGGGAGGATGCAGTTCTTCGGACGCCTGGTCAACACCCTCAGTAGCGTCACCAACTTGTTCTCAAACCCATTCCGGGTGAAGGATGTGTCCATGGCTGACTATGCCTCGAGTGAGCGTGCTCGAGAGGAAGGGCAGTTGATCCTGTTCCATAATGCTTCCAGTCGCACCTGGGACTGCATCCTGGTCAACCCTAGGAGCCCACAGAGCGGCTTCCGGTAGGCGATGGTCAGAGGGGCCTGCACCGCTCCTTACATTCCCCACCGCCCTCAGCCATATGATGTGGCCTCCTGGGAGTTCTGTTACTGGAGGGAGGGCCTAAGAGCAGAAAGCACGGGTCCTTTCCTGCGGCCTCGCTCCTATAGATGGTAGGAAGGAGGAAGGATGGGGAAGCTGAGATGGACCCACAGCAGTGGCCTTGAACTGGGTCTTCAGTGGTGTGACTGTTGTTGTCCGGGCCAGGGTTTAGACAGCTGCTGTGTAAGGGCTAGCACTAGGTGTGTTGGAACATCTTGGGCCCAGAAGGCTCGGGCAGGACTTCAGGGCAAGGCCATACTGAGGGTCTGGTGGAGCTGAGCTGGCTGATGTCAAGGTGGGTTTATACTGATGCTCTTTCTTCTTGCTCTTCTGTCTGGCTAGCCCATCATCTACCTGTTCACAGGAGCCCAGAGGCTGGGCCCAGCTGGCCCTGTGAGATGACACACATGGTCTGTGTCTTTAAGGAACATGCAGACTGGTGAAGGAAGCCACAAGTACATAGACCTGCTGACAGATCCCCTTTCACAAAAGAATGGCAACCAGAAACTGGACCACTGTGTTCACTGCTTTTGTATTTCTCATCCAATTTTTTTTTTTTTTGAGACAGGGTCTGATATAGTGCTGGCTGTCCTGGAATTCACTATGTAGACCAGGCTGGTCTCAAACTTAGAGATCCACCTGCTACTGCTGGAATTAAAGGCTTGAATTCCCATGCCATTGTTATTTTGTGTGTGTGTGTGTGTGTGTGTGTGTGTGTGTGTGTGTGTGTGTGTGTGTGTAGAAGATGATGCTAGATTCCCTTGGAGCTAGAGTTATGGGCATTTGTGATCCACCTTATATGGGTGGTGCTGAGAACTGAACTCTGGTCCTCTTTCAGAGCACCAAGTGCTTTTAAACTCTAAGCTGTCTCTCCAGCACCTTGTATTGGGTTTACTGGGTAGAGGCTTCTTCCCAAGGTTAATTTTCTTTGTTCTCTGTGGAGCTGCCACTATGTTATCCTTCGCTTCCATGTTGACAAGCTGGCTGTCACACTGTGGTTACCCTCTGCCATGTTGACTACCCCCTTACGTCGTGTGCACACATCCATTTCTGCTGTCATGTGTTCAACAGTGCCTAAGTGACAGTTTCTGCTTTGTAACAAAGCATCCCAGCGTGTAGTGGCCTAAAACAGTAGTGATTCATTTAGCCTAAAATTCTGTGAGCAGAGCTTAGTGGCAAGGGCTCAGTCCTCAGCAGGGCACCCCTGGTGTGGCTTGGCTGCACTTACCTCATCGAAAGTCTCAGTCTGGTGGCTTGGTGCTAGCGCTTGGCTGTGAGTTCATCCAGGTCCAGAGCTCTCTACCACTGCTCTATCTCCCTGTGGCATGCTGGCCAGGCTCTGAGAGAGACGCAGAAGCTTTCAGTGTCTTCAGGCCACTGTGGAGACATTGGGACAGCTCTGCTTTTGCTTGTCATAGTGGTAAAGCAGTTAGCCAGCCTGTTTGCAGAGCAGAGCAATCCATATCCTGGTGGCTCGGTGACGGGCACGCCAGAGGACTTGGGTCCCTGTTTTGTAGCCTGCACATGGCATACATATGGATTGATGTTTTGTTATTTAGTAGATTTATTTATGGGCCAGTGGGTAAAGTCCCTTAAATAAACCCTCATGGTGTGAATTCAACATACAAATAAAGACATGTGAAAAAATATTTTTCCAAAAAAGTTGGGTTTTTTTTTTTTTTTTTTTTTTTGTATGTTTAGGAAGACAGTCTTCAAGAATCACTTCCTTCCTTCAACGATGTGAGTTCAAGGGATCAAGCTCAGGTCTTCAGGCGTGGCAGCCAGCACCTTTACCCACTGAGCCATCTTCCCTGCCTTATTTTTATTTTATTTTTTGAGACAGGGTCTCAGACCGTTGCCCTGAACTTCCTGTGAGGCCCAGGCTGTCCTCACACTCAGAGCAGTTCCCTTCGTCAGCCTTCTGAGTATTGGGATTGTAGGCATGTGCCATCATGCCCAGCTTTGGCATTTAAACTTTTTGTCTTGTTTTTATAGATTTAGAGGATATAGTAAATCAGCAAGTTTGTAGATATTCATCTTTTTAAAACAGATTTATTTATTTATTTATTATTTACATAATAATATGCCTGCCTGCCTGCATGCATGCCACAAGAGGGCACCAGATCTCATTATAGATGGTTTGAGCCACCATATGGTTGCTGGGAATTGAACTCAGGATCTTTGGAAGAGCAGCCAGTGTTCTTAACCTCTGAGCCATCTCTCCAGACAGACATTCATCTTTCAAATAAGACTTATATCTAGTTTTTGTTTTTGTTTTCCTGCTCTCATGATGGTTTATGCCTCTTCCCTGCTTTCCTGTAGTTCCCAGTGTGTGTGTGTGTGTGTGTGTGTGTGTGTGTGTACACGCGCGCGCCCATGCATGTGTGTGCATGTGTGTGCATGTGCCTGTGTGTGTGTGCGACACTGCATATTTTCTGCGAACTTTCCTTCCCATTCACTAGTTTTCTCTTCGACACTGTTCAGTCTGCTGTTTTTCCTGGCTATAGAGCCCTTAACTTCAGCCCTTAAGACAGTGTCTGATGTACCCCAGGCTGGCCTCAAGCTTGTCACGTAGCTTAGGATGACACCGCACTTCGCACCCTCCTTCATCACAGACACTGTTCTAAACAGAACAAATAAGGGTGCTCCTAAGCATGAGCCCGCAACTTGCTCCTGCTGCTGTGCTCTAGACTGCAGTGCCATCCCCAGCAGCATCTCAGGGAGCGGGCTGAGGCCTGTCTGTCCTCTTCCTGTGCTCTGTGCTGCTGGTTGTCTTCTTAGCATGTCTTTTCAACCCTTCATGTTGCTGCCTCGCCCAGAAGAACAGGTGTCTGCGCTGTGTAAATTAACAACAACAACAGTGCTGCTTTGTTCCTCTAGTCGCCTCCTCTGGGCACTGCCTGTCCTAGGGCCAGCTGGTTTCTGTGCTTGCATAGGTGTGAGACAAAGCCCAGGCTGCTGAGATCCATGGTCATAGCTCTAGGTCACAGTGTGTAATTGCCCCAGCTTTGTGACTGTGTCACATTGTGTTCTTACTGTCCTCACAGTAGTGCTGTTAGTCACAACCTCATGTCTCTTAGTCTCAGATGGGCTCAGAGAGGGTGAGGGACCTACCAAAGTTACACAGCAACGTCATAGCAGAACTAGACTCAAACCCAACTCTTGTTTTGTTTTGTTTTGTTTTTTGTGTTTTGAGACAGGGTTTCTCTGTGTAGCCTTGGCTGTCCTGGACTCACTTTGTAGACCAGGCTGGCCTCGAACTCACAGCGATCCGCCTGCCTCTGCCTCCTGAGTGCTGGGATTAAAGGCGTGTGCCACCACGCCCTGCTAAACCCAACTCTTTTTAAGTAAGCCGACCTTTGTTTCTAGTTAGAAAGCTAATGCATATGCTGACTAGAGAAGTTTAGATATAGGAGAAATGGGGAGAAAGTTTCTATCTAGTCTGCTTCTGTACGCATTTGACATGTCTCTTCACTGCCCTTTTTGCATAGTTGAGATCACTTTGTGTTATATATTATATGTATCTTGCTTTTTCACTTGGTACAAAATGAACATCTTCCTATTCTTCTTCTTCTTTTTAAAAAAACTTTATAATGTTTTTGTTTATTTTTGCATGTCCCCATGTCATAGTGTATAGTGGAGATCAGAGGGCAACTGTTGGGAGTCACTCCCTTCTCCCGTGGGTGTCCTTGAGATGGAACTGAAGTGGCAGCAGCTGCCTTTAGCCACGGGGTCATTTTGCCAGCCCCTCCTGTCACTTTAAAACTATTTTAATGCTGTGTAATATTCATCACATAGATAACTGAGCTGTAACTCACATGGTATTGTGTAGCTGGCCATCTAAGTTAAATATCATTTATTTAATTCTGCCCATATACAAAGAGCCAGAGCTTGAGACAGGATGTAGCAATCAAATAAAAGAGAATATGACTTGGCTTTCACTAAATGAGATGTAAAGCCACCAGATGAAAGACTTCAAGTGCAAATGAGCTCCACTTAAGGGTGGTGTTGGAGGAAGAGGATCAGCTGCAGCCTGGGGCAGAGGGTGGTCTGTTTGAGGGTGGTCTCGTGGTCTGATTATGCTGGGCACTGCCCCTCCGCTGGCCCAGCTTCTGGCCCCATGACTGACCTCAGTGGCCTCTGTCTTCCTGGCGGCAGACTCTTCCAGCTGGAGTCAGAGGCAGACGCCCTGGTGAACTTCCAGCAGTATTCGGCCCAGCTGCCCCCCTTCTATGAGAGCTCCACGCAGGTCCTGCACGTGGAGGTGCTACAGCGCCTGACCGACCTCACCCGCAACCACCCCAGCTGGACAGTGACGCACCTGGCGGTGGAGCTGGGCATTCGGGAGTGCTTCCACCACAGCCGCATCATCAGGTGGGCACTGGGGCCTGGAGGGTGTGCATGTGGCATGAGGGGCTGGAGGCACCAGAGCGTGGTGCCGGATGTTGTTGGCCCGTGGAGCACACATGCTGCATGCCGGAGTGGAGTCTCCACACACGGCCTTTGTTCTTTCCATGGCTTGGGTGAGAAAGGAACGACATTGTCCTGGCTTAATAACCCTAGAATGCTAATTAAACTCAGGGGGAAGTACAGACATTGAATTCTTCCAACTGCTCTGTCATCTCAAAGAGAGGCTATGGGACCTGGGCATGGCCAGGACAATGCCGTATCAGCAAATTCCCCAAAGAGGTCACCATGGCTACTTTTGCAAGTCACTGGTAGGCTATCCCATATTTCTCTGTTCAATGCCTGGGCTCTAGCTAAAACCTCACCAAGCTGGGCTTGGTGATGCCATACTTTTAGTCCCAGCACTTAGGAGGCAGAGGTGGGCAAAACTGTGAGTTCGAGGCCAGCCTGGTCTACAGAGTGAGCCTTTATTTCAAAAAACAAAAACAAAATGTCTCTCTGAGCTTGGCTGCTCCCAGGCATGACCTTGGACACCATGGTACCCCATCTCACAGCAGTTTTTGAAGTATAGAGGTTCAGAGCATTGCTTGAGCCACTGAAGTTTCTGTCCTGTGCACCCCTTCTCTGTGTCATCCTATTGTCTCCTCATGCTGGCATTGTCCTGGGGCCTATCTCCTCGTGGGTGAGCAGAATGCACTGCTTTAGTCACCCGGGGACCTCCAAGTCTTGCTGCGCCCTGCCTCTGCGCTTGGGCTTCTCGGCACCCCTGCCATAACACTTCCCTCTCACTGCCCCCCAACACCCCCGACAGCTGTGCCAACAGCACAGAGAATGAGGAGGGCTGTACTCCACTACATCTGGCCTGCCGCAAGGGTGACAGTGAGATCCTGGTGGAGTTGGTACAGTACTGTCACGCTCAGATGGATGTCACCGACAACAAAGGAGAGACTGCCTTCCATTACGCTGTGCAAGGGGACAATTCCCAGGTATTGCAGGTGAGTGATGGGCAGTGGACAGAGCAACCAAGCGTCTATTTGTGCCCAAAACTAGCTTTGGGGCCTTATGTTCATAGGTCTTTCTTTAGCTAAGTGGTGAGTGGCACCACCACTTCCAGCTCATCCATTTTGATCCCTGGGCCCAAGTTCCTTCAGCACCCCACCCTCCCAATCACATACCCCTGCCTCGTGACACTTAGAGGGAGACATATCTTTGGTCATGGAAATTCTCCAACTCAGTGAGCTGAGCTCTGTGGTAACTCCAGTCAGGCATGGAGCTCAGCAGCTGCCCAGAGCCGGCCCCTGGACTAGGGGCATCAGGTCAACCCCTGCCTAGAGGGCTCAAGGTGCAGTGAGACCTGACCTAATTTATGGACTCTCATGCCAAGCCAAACTGCCCCAGCTCATGGAGGTATTTGTGCCAGAGGCACTGCTGTTGATTCTTTAAGCACTAAAAAGCATTGTAATTTTTCAATGTGTTATTTTGTGTGTATGGATTTTGTCTGCATGTATATCTATGCACACGTGTGTGCAGAACCCACAGAGGCCAAAAAAGGATGCCAAATCTCCTGAAGTTGGAGTCAAGCAGCTGTGTGGGTGCTTGGGTTCAAACCTCTGCCCTCAGCCAGTGTGCTTTCCCCTGAGCCATCTTTCCAGCCCCAGATGTTTTAAAATCATGGTTAGTAGATGGAATGCTGTTGAGAATCCACTGTTAGGTTGAAAGGAAAGGATCACTCTCAGCTTGTTTCATTGTCTAGAATGAGCAGGTTGAGCTGCCGGTTCTGCCCTCTGGCATCAGGATTGTTCTAGAAAACAGAGATCTGTATAATGCAGAGCAGTCTAGTGCTGCCTGGAGGAGGAGGAGGAAGAGGAAGAGGAGAAGGGAGGAGGAAGGTGTGGCTGGCCGGGACTCCTGCATCACACTTGCCCTCTGATTATGCTGCCTTGTGCCTGCACCCAGTGGCTCCTGTTCTAGTCAGTTCTCCAGATGCTCCCCTGGGTTGGAGCACTGTTGTCTTTTTCTCACACAAGAAACTGAGATTCAGTAGAAGCCAAAAAACATGGCCACTGAGGACCACCAAGCCGAGGCTGGGGTGGGCTGGCCTAGGCTTCCCCTATGTTGCCGGCCCCTTTCCCCGCTGCTGGGTTCCCAACCTTCCTCATGTCACAGCCGGACTCAGTGGTTATTACTAACATCAGAGAGATGGCATTGAGCCCCAAGCTTCCCACTAGTGTCTTGGCTCTCTTGGTGCCCGTGGGTGTGTTTAAAATCTGGAGGAAAATCACATCTGTGTATAGACAATTTTTCCTCGTTGTTATTTCCTTTTTAAAAAAAACACAATATAAACAACTGTTCAACTAGTGTTTACATTGTGTTAGGTAGTAGATGTCATCTAGAGATGATTGCAGGTACTGAGGGGCATGCAGATGTGATCTCAGCTATGTAGGATGCCAAGGCAGTTCTAGTCCAGCTTGGGTGACATAGTGGGTCCCTTATAACAAGGAACACGGGAGGGTATGTGTGAGCTCTTTGCAAAATAACCATTTCATACAGAAGACTCGAGTATCTTAGGATTTGGGTAGGCAGGAAAGGGAGTACAGGGGACTGGACTCCGCAGCTTATGCGTGCCAGGCAAGCATTCTGCCACTTGGCCACGTTGAATTGCTGTTACACTTCTAGATCACAGTCCATCAATGCAGAAGGGCAAAGCAGGAGCTCCAGCAAGGACTGAAGCGGAAACCATGAAGGATGCTGCTCTCTGACTTGCTCACTTGCTCCTCATGCCTGGCTTAGCTGGGTGTAAGATCAACTGCCTAGGATTGGTACCACCCACAGTGGGCTGATAATCAAGACAGTCCCTTACAGATATGCCCACAGGCTAATATGACCCAGACCATCCCTCAGCTGAGGCTTCTCCTCTCACAGGACTCTAGGCTATGACATCCTGTGGGAAGCAAGAATCACTCCATCTAGAAAACGTATAGCTCTTTTTATACAGGGTCTCATGTATCTCAGGCTGGCCTGGAACTCACTGTGTAGTCTAGACTATCTTTGAATTCGACTGCCTCAGTCTCCCCAGTACTGGGATTACAGGCATGTGCTGCCACGCCTGAGTTGAGATCCTTGGGTTCACATGAGCCACAGTCAGGCCAGATTCACACCCCACAGACCGACCTCACTGGTCAAGCTTTCTTGTCATCTCTGAGGCCATTCATGCCCTCCTGCTCTCTATCCTCGTAGGGTCAAATGTCCGTTCCCTTTGGTGTCTAGAGGAAGATGGTCCCTGGAGGCTGGAGAAGGGAGTGGGGGGCTTACTTGTGTTGTCCTGTCAGCTCCTAGGAAAGAACGCCTCAGCCGGCCTGAACCAGGCGAACAACCAAGGGCTAACTCCACTGCACCTGGCCTGCCAGATGGGGAAGCAGGAGATGGTGCGTGTGCTGCTGCTCTGCAATGCCCGCTGCAACGTCATGGGACCCGGTGGCTTCCCCATCCACACAGCCATGAAGTTCTCCCAGAAGGGGTAAGCCTCGCCACCACATGACCCCACCATCCTGCAGGGCCCAGGGAGGAGGCCGAGGTTCCTCAGGCTTCATCAGCTAACCAATCAAGCACACAGCCTCAGGAAAGCACTCGATGCTATTACGTGGTAGCCACACCCCCAAGTCCACAAACCATGTGCAGAGAATAGACCCTGTAGAGTTCTGCACTAATACTCCCAGGTTTCTGCCCATGAGCCTTTGCCTCCCCTATGATTGTGTGCCTGTTCTCAAGTCTGCTGCAGACCTGAGGCTTGGAGGCTCTGCAGCACTCAGCTCCTGTGCTTGATAAAGCTCCAAGGATGTAGCCTGGTGGCCCAAAGCCCTGCCTGTCCAGCACATTGCTTTGCCCCAGCTGGTAGCACTGCAGGACATTCTGTAGTCCCTTTAACAGCTATTCATGCCCACCTCTGTCAGACCTCATAGCCTGTGACTAGCGCGTGTAACCGTCCAGATCCATTTTTTAAAAACATTTACTTATTTATTATGTACACAGTGTTCTGCCTGCATGCACACTTGCATGCCAGAAGGGGGCATTAGATGGTTGTGAGCTACCATGTGGTGCTCTGGAAGAGCAGTCAGTTCTCTTAACCTCTGAACCATCTCTCCAGTTGCCCTGCCCCAGATCCATTCTTAGCAGACCACTAGCTTCCACCAGCCCCAAAACATCTAAGCCATGACAGAGATTTCCCAACCTTGCTCTAACCTGCCTGCAGTTTTCCATGCCCATACTCAATGGACTATTTGCTTATAATTTTTTTTAGATTTAATTTTAATTTTATTTTATGTGTATGAGTGATTTGCATTCTTGTCTGTGCACCACTGTGCATGCAGTGCCCACAGAGGCCAAAGAGACATCAGGTGCCTACTTTGAAACAGGAATTACAGTCGTTAGCCACCATGTGGTTGCTGGGAATGGAACCCAGGTCCTCTGGAAGAGCAGCCAGTGCTCTTAACTGCTGAGCCAGTTTTCTAGACCCATGCTTGCTTTTTAGAAATGATTGCTGCTGTTGTTTTGCACTTATTTATTTGTTCATATGTATGCCAGGGACTGGACTCAGGTTCTCAGGCTTGGCAGCGAGCACTTTTTACCTCTGAACCCTGCACCCACCACCGCTCACCCCTGCCCTCACCCTTTTTGAGAAAGGCTTAGGCTATGTAGTCCAGGCTGGAACTTGGAATCTTCCTGCCTCAGTGTCCTGAATGTTGGGATTACAAATATAATCCCAACCATGCCCTTCCCTGACCGTAGTTTTCAGTTTTACCCCAGCATTTATAGGTTGCCTTTTCATTATGTTGGCCATTTCACTTGTGTATCAATTTTTAAAAATTACTTATTATTTATACAGTATTCTGCTCCCATGTGTGCCTGTATGCCAGTAGAGGGCACCAGATCTCATTATAGATGGTTGTGAGCCACCATGTGGTTGCTGGGAATTGAACTCAGGACCTTTGCAAGAACTAACAGTGCTCTTAGCCTCTGAGCCATCTTTCCAGCCCTATGTATCAATTTTTCAGTTTAACATAATTTGTTTATTCATAGCTGCCTTGGTATGCTAAGAAGCCATTGCTGGGCCAGCTAGCTGGTCAGTAGGAAGAGCTGCTAGCAGTGTCCCCTCACTGTCCGGCTGCTCCCCCTCCCCAGGTGTGCTGAGATGATTATCAGCATGGACAGCAACCAGATCCACAGCAAGGACCCTCGCTATGGAGCCAGCCCGCTCCACTGGGCCAAGAACGCCGAGGTAGGCAGAGTCAGGGTTGGGGGCAGGGCAGGTCCAGAGGAGGCTCCTGGGAGAATGACAGTGGCACCTGGGGACAAGTCTCACAAGGGTGCATGGGCAGACAAGCACTGTCCTGCTGCTCACTGGCTGATGGTCTTGATTCCTTTGTCCATGACAGGAGGGAGGAGGAGGGTTCCTGCTGCCTGACTTTGGAAGTATTGGGAAGTTAGCAAAGCAGTGTGTGGGAAACTGTGCCTCACACATAGAAGGTGGCAGTGATGATATGGCCACTGGGCACAGCACCCCCACAGAGAGCCTAGTGGCCACCTAGGCTGAGTCTTTCATGAAGCTCTTTAGTGGCTCTGTCCTCCTGAGAGGATGCCAAGGTAGCCCATCTTGGCAACACACATGCCTGCAACACCGTGGCCTGCATTTACATATGACAGGCAAGAGGGCAAGGCCTCTACCTTTGTGAGGCACCAGCTTGTTCAGATGTGTTCCTTCATTGCCACATCTGTGAGGTATGACAGCGTATCCCATGTCAGGACTGAGGTGCTGGGGCTTCAGTGACTGATCAGGCTTAGGCTGCAGGAAGGCTAGTGGAACATTGGGCTTGGGGCTGTCCTCCCACTGTCTTGCAGTTCAAAGTGAGCCAGGACACCCTGCAAAGGCCCCTGGAACACATCCTGTGGTCAACCTCAGGGAGTTGGTGCTTGTGGGACAGGGCCCAGAGAAGCCTCTGTAGCTCTAGGAAAGGGCCAGAAACTTCTAGAATCAGTCTTCACCTAATTCCCACCTGGTTCCCAGGGAGCTGGCATGTGGGGGTTAAGGTCTAGGGTCACGCCCAGAACTGAGGCCTGCCTCTGGACTGCTCTTTGCTAATACTGGAAGATTGCTCAGGGAGGGTGCCCCTGACAAACCCATCTGGTTTGTGTCCCCAGATGGCCCGAATGCTGCTGAAGCGGGGCTGTGACGTGGACAGCACAAGTGCCACAGGGAACACACCTCTGCATGTGGCGGTGATGCGCAACCGCTTTGACTGTGTCATGGTGCTGCTGACCTATGGGGCCAACGCAGGCGCCCGCGGTGAACATGGGAACACACCGCTGCACCTGGCCATGTCGGTAAGCCTGCGGCCATGTGGCCTCCCTGCAGCTACCCAGGGGTGTAGGGGCACCATGCCTCAGCTCACCCTCCTTTCCTCAGCTGCTGTATCATCAGACATGCCTCCTCCCTTAGCCCAAAGTACACGTCGGTTTGTTAGGAGACATCTGCAGCGTGATGAGACAGTAGTCTGAGCTTGTTCAGCCCATGGAGAGGAGAGCGCCATCTGCTGTCCATCTAGTCTCAGATGAGAGTGCAGGAGGGGCTCTGAGCCTCTTCGGGAAGCAGTCAGCCACTTCAGGGACAGCCTGTTTGTACCATGCCTGTAGTGGGCACATTGCCCAAGAGGCTGCAACTCCAGTAAGACCGGGAAGGTTGTTTGCAGACTGGACCCTTGGAAAAGTCTAGTTTAGCAATTCTCTAGTTTTCAAAGTCTATTTGCTCAGTTTCTACCCTTGAAAAATAGCCAAGCTAAATATCTAGGCATGGTAGCATATTCCAGTAGTCAAAAGCAAAGGAGATCAAGACCACCTTCAGCTGCAGTGTTCAAGGCCAGCCTGGACCACATAAGAGTCTAAAAACAAAAAACAAAACAAACACCAAGAAACAAAACAAAAAACCCCAAAGGCATGGTAGTGCATACTTGTAATTCAAGACTCTGGCAGCAGTAGGAGGCTCACTCAAGGCCAGCCTGGGCTACACAGCAAGACCAGCTCAAAACCAATAACCAGGGACATTCTCCCTCTTCCCCTCCCTCTCCCCTACCTTTCCTCTCCTCCTTCCTCCCTTCCCCTTCCCCCTCTGTGTGTGTATCTCCCTCACTTCCTCTCTTTCTCTCCCCCTTTTGTTGCTGTTTTGGTTTTTCAGGACAGGTTTTCTCTGTGTATCCCTGGCTGTCCTGGAACTTACTCTATAGTCCAGGCTGGTCTCGAACTCAGAGATCCTGTGATCTGCCTCCCTAGGGCTGTACCCCACTGTCCAGCTATGAGTAACATTTCTATGAACAACTTTATTTTCCAAAGTAAAATTAATGAGTGAAAAGAGGTGGCATTATTTTACATTCTGTGAAACTTTTGTGGATCTTCATATGCAGAAAGCGCAGGGATCCTCATGTCTCCTGGGGCGTGTTAGGATACTCAGCCTGGCCCCTGTATATGGCTGGGAAGTGCAACCTTTTCAGATCCGTGCCAAGATGCTTCAGTGTTACGCCAGAACGCATCGGGTGGCAGTTTCTGACATGCTCACTGCACCGACCACTCTGAAGCCATCTTCCTGAACTTTGTCACACCACTGCCTATGGTTTGTCCTGTACTTTGCAAGGATTCCCTTATATACACATGACTTTGTGTTGATGTTGGAAGATACTGACGCAATGAATGTGTGGTAGAAAAGCCTTTCAGTGTACAGAAGTGGTTAAGCCCATCATTTCATACATAAATACGGAAAAATTGTGATTTTTTTCCTTGAAATTTAAATTTTATCATGGGCAAAAACTTTGTTATCAGCCAAGCATGGTGGCTCACGCCTTTAATCCCAGCACTGGGAGGCAGAGGCAAGATCCCTGTGAGTCAGAGGCCAGTCTGGTCTACAACAGTGAGTCCAGGACAGCCAAGGCTATACAGAGAAACCCTGTCTTGAAAAACAAAACCCCCCAAAATTATTTGCTTTCTTAAAGCAACAGGTTTATTACATTCATTTTGTTTTATTTTATTTTGAGAGAAGAGCTTTCTATGCATCTCTGGCTGACCTGAAACTCACTATGTAGACCAGGCTGGCCTATAGACTCACAGAGATCCTCCTGACTCTGCCTCCCAAGTGCTTGGCTTAAAGGCCTGCACCAGCATGCTGACATTGCCTTCATTTTGAGAATATGCCTCCTTGGCAGCTACAGGTGAACACTCCTAGTTTGTTTGGCAGTCCCTCCTACCTTGCAGTAACTAAAGCAGCTAGCTGATCTGGTAACTCACACAGCTGTCTAGTTCTTATCCAGGGCATATTGGTTCTTATTGATGCATCCAGGCCATTTTTCAGTGATGCTGTCTTTTCTTGTTTTGTTTTTTGGGGGGGAGGGGTGTATATCTGTGGAGAACAAAAGTCTGCAGGCTGGGAACTTGATTCCAGTGTTGTGGTGAGATGAGATCCGAGGCAGTGGCAGTTCATCCACCGTTATGTGTGAACTATCTTGTGTCAATCAGTGTGGTTCACAAGGCACGTCATTTTTTGGCATTATTGTGAAATCAGCTGTGACCTCGTATACTGTCTGGAATGTTCTCCTGAACTCACAGGGCCCAGGTCTCTGAGAACTTTTGGTGTGTTCTTGTTTCCTATGCTGTCACATATGTGCCATTTTCCCAGTTTTTGGTAAATTACCAGCCACTCTGACAGTTATATATTCAATTTCTTCTTCAAGTGAGTTTACTCTTTTACCCCCAAAACAAAGTCTTTGATTTATAACCCAAACTGGCCTTGAAATTGTGGCAGTCGTCTACGTCAGCCTCCCAAGTGCCAGGATGAGGTGTGCACTCACACATTCAGCTGTTTAATTTTTTTTAAGATTTATTAAGCTGGGTGTGGTGGCACACGCCTTTAATCTCAGCACTTGAGAAGCAGAGGCAGGGCTGGAGAGATGGCTCAGCCGTTAAAGGCTAGGCTCACAACCATAAATATAAGAGATGCAGAGGCAGGCATATCGCTGTGAGTTCGAGTCTACATAGTAAGTCCAGGACAGCCAAGGCTACATGGTGAAACCCTATCTCAAAAAACCAAAAAAAACAAAAACAAAAACAAAACAAAACAAAACAAAACAAAAAACCAAACCAAACCAAAAAGATTTATTTATTTATTGTATATGAGTGCTTTATCTGCAGAAAAGGGCATCAGACCACATTATAGATGGTGTGGCCACCATGTGGTTGCTGGGAATTGAACTCAGAACTTCTAGAAGAACAGGTGATACTCTTAACCACTGAGCCATCTCTCCAGCCCCATTAACTGTTTATTTTTAAACACACTTAAATTTATTTGGAAGGCATTGCTATATCAAGCCCTTAAGTGCAAATGTAAAAGGAAACCCAAAAAAGAGGACAGGGCTGACAAGAACACATATTTGCCTGGGCCCATGTAAGTTCAAATAGAACATGAACTACTTGGAAAAGAACATTCTAGATGCACTACTTCATTCTTTTGGCAAGAAAACCAGGCTCTTAGAATAGAGCGTAGGCTTCCAGGAAGGCAGTACTTTGGTTTGTGCTTGCCTACCCATGGCGTTCTGGGGCAGGAAGCTACCCCCTTGAAGGCTGCTACTGGGGAGGGTCTTTGTAAAGCTGCCTGAAGTGGACAGGCAGGATGGCATTCTCAGTCCCCACTCACCCTGCACTGCTCCCAAGTGTTGTCAGTATTTGGCCTTTCTGTGTGTCCCCAGGTGCCTTTGTCACTGTTCTGTTGCTGTGAAGAAACAGCATGCCCAAGGCACCTGCTATAAAAGAAAGCATTGACTTGGGGCTTGCTCACAGTGTCAGAGGCTTAGCACCGTTGTCACCATGGCAGAGAGCATGGCAGCAGGCCAGCGTGGGCCTGGAGAAGTAGGTGAGCGGTACATCCTCAGCCACAAGCAGAGAGAGAGACCTGGCCTAGCATAGGCTTTTGAAACCTCAAAGCCCACCCCAAGTGACACACATGGCCACACCTATTCCTGATCCTTCTAATCCTTCCTGGTGACTAAGCAGTCAAACACATGAGCCTATGGGAGCCATTCTTGTTCAAACCACCACCCCGGGCCTCCTCCATTGGAAGTCCAAGTACATTGCTCCCTGTAAGGGAGAGCTGGGGTGAATCTTTGTGTGCCAAGTTCTGCACAGCTGGTCCTGGAACCCTGACTGGGACGGGAATGAAGAGACAAGAGCTACAGAGAAGCTGGGGTGGAGCGGGCTGTGCTGGCTCTGCGGGGGGCCAGCTCCTAGAGACTCAGAAATGGCGCTCATTTACTATGCGGCACAAAGAGGGGTTAGCTCGCTTAAGGGCGTGGTCTCAGGTTGCAGTCATCTGAGAGGAGGAGCCGTCTTTGCTAGTTTTTGCACGCATTGTCAATGTCTGCAAACTAGAACAAGGCTTTGCCAGTTCCAAGCCTGACTTGAGGAGGTTTTGAAAGCCCATGGCCCGAGGCATTAGGGTCCTGTGGCTGTGCCCATGTCAGTCATCCACACCTAGCCAGGACCTCACCCACTCCAGGGTTCTTCAGACACTCCTAAGCCCTCGCTGAGGGATGCTCTGAAGTCCTTTGTGAGGGCACCAGGCTTCAAGCAGCATTCTTTGACACGTCACATGTGAGCTAGTTGGTGGATGGGGTCTTGGCTGTTGCTTATTTTTCTCATCTTTCCCCAACAGAAAGAAAATGTGGAACTGGTCAAAGCCCTCATTGTATTTGGGGCAGAAGTGGACACTCCAAATGACTTCGGGGAGACTCCTGCATTCATAGCCTCCAAGATCAGCAAACGTATGTGATCTGCAATCTGGGACCAGAGTTTTGGGGAGGGCTGAGAGACTGAGGAGGAAGTCCCAACTGTAGGGATCAGACTGGCCCAGCTGTTCCCTGCTGGGTGGCCAGGAGGAGCTGCAGCTCACAGGAAGGGAGCCTTCTTCTTCTCCTAAGATGCAGGCCCACCAAGGGCTTGCTGAGCAAGGGCCTCAGAGAGAGGGTGTTTCGTCTCCCAGTGTGGGTGGGATACAGCCATTGCATGTTCCGTGCATGTCCACTCATGTCCCTCTTTCATCCATACCGGGTGCATGCTTAGACCTGCATGTGCATTGCTGCCCCTGTCCACTGTGCTTGGCTTCAGGGTCACAGGAGGTGGCTTCTCTTCACAGAAGCCCAGATCCCCTCTGGAGGGCTTGAAGGGCTAGCACGGGTGTGAACTGATTGTGTGAGCCCTTCTCCCAGCAGAGTGCTCAGCCTCACCATCAAACAACCTAGATGGACCCCTCTCCTCCCCTCTCCCCCTCCTCTTCCCATCTCCTCCCCTCTCCATCTCCTCCCTCTCCATCTCCTCCCCTCTCCATCTCCTCCCCTCTCCATCTCCTCCCTCTCCATCTCCTCCCTCTCCCTCTCCTCCCTCTCCCTCTCCTCCTCTCCATCTCCTCCCTCTCCATCTCCTCCCTCTCCATCTCCTCCCTCTCCATCTCCTCCCCTCTCCATCTCCTCCCTCTCCCTCTCCTCCCTCTCCCTCTCCTCCCTCTCCATCTCCTCCCTCTCCATCTCCTCCCTCTCCATCTCCTCCCTCTCCATCTCCTCCCTCTCCATCTCCTCCCTCTCCATCTCCTCCCTCTCCATCTCCTCCCCTCTCCATCTCCTCCCTCTCCCTCTCCTCCCTCTCCATCTCCTCCCTCTCCATCTCCTCCCTCTCCATCTCCTCCCCTCTCCATCTCCTCCCTCTCCATCTCCTCCCTCTCCCTCTCCTCCCTCTCCATCTCCTCCCCTCTCCATCTCCTCCCTCTCCCTCTCCTCCCTCTCCATCTCCTCCCTCTCCATCTCCTCCCTCTCCATCTCTCCCCTCTCCATCTCCTCCCTCTCCATCTCCTCCCTCTCCCTCTCCTCCCTCTCCATCTCCTCCCTCTCCATCTCCTCCCTCTCCATCTCCTCCCTCTCCATCTCCTCCCTCTCCATCTCCTCCCTCTCCATCTCCTCCCTCTCCATCTCCTCCCTCTCCCTCTCCTCCCTCTCCCTCTCCTCCCTCTCCATCTCCTCCCTCTCCCTCTCCTCCCTCTCCATCTCCTCCCTCTCCCTCTCCTCCCTCTCCATCTCCTCCCTCTCCCTCTCCTCCCTCTCCATCTCCTCCCTCTCCATCTCCTCCCCTCTCCATCTCCTCCCTCTCCCTCTCCTCCCTCTCCATCTCCTCCCTCTCCATCTCCTCTCCCTCTCCATCTCCTCCCTCTCCATCTCCTCCCTCTCCCTCTCCTCCCTCTCCATCTCCTCCCTCTCCCTCTCCTCCCTCTCCATCTCCTCCCTCTCCATCTCCTCCCTCTCCATCTCCTCCCTCTCCCTCTCCTCCCTCTCCCTCTCCTCCCTCTCCATCTCCTCCCTCTCCATCTCCTCCCTCTCCATCTCCTCCCTCTCCCTCTCCTCCCCTCTCCATCTCCTCCCTCTCCCTCTCCTCCCTCTCCATCTCCTCCCTCTCCATCTCCTCCCTCTCCCTCTCCTCCCCTCTCCATCTCCTCCCTCTCCCTCTCCTCCCTCTCCATCTCCTCCCTCCCTCCCCTCTCCTCCCTCTCCATCTCCTCCCTCTCCATCTCCTCCCTCTCCATCTCCTCCCCTCTCCCTCTCCTCCCCTCTCCCTCTCCTCCCTCTCCATCTCCTCCCTCTCCATCTCCTCCCTCTCCATCTCCTCCCTCTCCCTCTCCTCCCTCTCCATCTC